>NC_038243.2:35909367-36209367 GCF_000004515.6 Glycine max | reverse complement strand
CAAACCTTCAAGTTTTGACCAAATCCCAGCAACAGTTGTTTCCTTAGAGACTTGCCTCAACACCTTGTCTCCGAGACTGAGGATAATTGCACTGTGTGTCTTCTGCAGTAGTGCTTTCTTATCCCCATCAGCCATCATCTTTTCAAGTTTGGCTTCTCCATCAAGTGCTTCCACCAGACCCTGCTGAACAAGAAGAGCTCTCATCTTCAATCGCTATAGCCCAAAATCATTTTGCCTTGTGAATTTTTCATCCTCATACTTGGCCGAGCCCATTTCTTGAATCGAACTCAAAATCAATCCACGTTCACCGCACCAATTTGTTGTGGCAAAATCAGATTTTACTTTACAAAAAAATGAGTTTCTTGTATGAACAAGAATAAGCAAAATGCAGAAAAATGAACCAAAACTGCACAAAACTCACAACAGCCACTTTTATTCAATCTCTGCAATTTTTTTTCTCTAATTAGAGAATCTCTCTTATGATCTAGGCTATGCAAGAAGAAGAAATAGAAATACTATTTCAAACCTAACCAACTTAAAACTACCTATTTGTTACATGCTATAACATAATAACAAAAAATAACTAAGTTGATAAAATTTAAGAGAACCTACCTAATAGTTATTAATGAATCAACATACAACATATAACAACACAAGTACTAAAATTCTGTTTTTAAAAAAATAGACAAAAGCATATAATTAAATTAACCCTTTTAACCCGGTTGGAGGTAGATGTTGTATTATTAAACTATTAACTACTAATCAGAAAAAGAGGAGGCATTGAGATTTGAGCACTGTGTTGCTCATGAAGTTATTTGTTTTTCAACTGCTACACGTCGATGCCGTAAGCCGTGCACAGCAATAATAATATGTGGGAGCCCACACGCAACCCCTTTCTCTCTCTCCCGTGTACCGTACCGCACTGGATTTATGTCATGCAAGCCATTCCTTTCTTAATACAAACAAACCATAAACAACAACAACGAACCTCACTCGCTACCATTCGATTACAACGTCTTCTGGTTCTTGTAAGCCCCTCTCTCTCTCTCTCTCTCTCTCTCTCTCTCTCTATTTTTCTCCATATTTTGTATTCATATTTCTATATTTTTTTCTCTATTTTCTCTTCACTATTGCTATTGGTTTATGCAATTTTTTCTGGAATTTCGGGTTGCTTATGATTTGGGGCTGATTTTTCACATGGTTTTTTTTCTTCATTCCTATCTGCTGATTTGTATGTTAACATCAATGTTTATGCTCTCTTGTCGTCTTATGTTGTTTGGTTGCTGAGAAATTTTAGGAGAATTTCATAAACCTAGAACTTTTAATGTATTTATTGTTGTTACTGTTAAAACCGCTTTTTACCTTAATTTTCAATATGAAGAGACAAGTTTTCTGCACCCCAGAGTGTATAACCCGTGTTTAGTTCACTATATTGGATTAGTTCTTGTTTATTTGAGAGAAAGTTGAGATTTTTAGAGTTTTTCTTCTGTTGGGTCTCTTAGTCACTGTTTTGTTTTCGTTTTGGTGTTTGGTGTGTTGAAATAATGGTGTCAATTGTCAGATCCCCCTTGTGGTGTTGTGATATTAGCAGTGGTTAACATGCTGAGTTTTGGGTCTTGTGTTTTTCCTTCAGTGAAGAAGAACCCTTCTCTTTGCGCGTGTCCCGTTCTCTTCTCCAATCCTCCTCCATCCCCACTGTGTGATCTGATCCTAAATCCTATAGCCATGACTACCATGGAGGTTAAGCTATGGAATGACAAGCGCGAGAGAGAAATGTATGACAACTTTGGGGAGCTTTATGCCATTATCAAAGCCACTGAGAGGCTTGAGAAGGCCTATGTTAGAGATATAATCTCACCCCAGGAATATGAGTTAGAGTGCCAGAAGCTCATAGCTCATTTCAAAACCTTAGCTTCCACCCTTAAAGACACCGTGCCTAGCATTGAGCGATTTGCAGATACTTACAAGATGGAGTGCCCAGCGGCGATTAACCGTCTTGTGGTTTCCGGTGTTCCTGCTACGGTGGAGCATCGTGCGACTGTGGCTGCCTCTGCTTCCACCTCGGCTGCTATTGTGGCCGAGTGCGTGCAGAATTTTATTACTTCTATGGATTCTTTGAAACTTAACATGGTGGCTGTGGATCAGGTGCACCCGTTGCTCTCGGACCTTTATGCTTCACTCAATAAGTTGACTATCCTGCCACCTGATTTTGAGGGGAAAACAAAAATGAAGGAGTGGATTGCGAGGTTATCCAAGATGGGTGCAGCTGATGAGTTGACTGAACAACAGGCGCGGCAGCTTCACTTTGATCTTGAGTCTTCTTACAATTCCTTTATGGCAGCCCTGCCCAATGCTGGTACATGACTGAGTGGCCAGTGCTTGTACATTAAATCAGAATTTCCTTTTTTTTCATGTTTTTTTTTCTTTGGATACTAATCTGATGATTGGAAAGGAATTTTCTATTTGGTCACAGCTCATACATTTTTAATGCTGGATCCTGGATATTTACAAATGATGGCTATGTGCTGATCATTGAAGCTTTATTTTATATTGTGAATGTGCTTTCAGCTTTGGTTTTCTTACCTGCAGTTGTTTGGTTTGAGTTTCTCTGCCCACCTAGCAAGGGTGAAATCTTACAGAAACTTGATTATTGAGTTTATAGCTGTTTATCTTTGTCCTTTGTACCAATAAATGTGTTTCAGCACCACTCCTACATAGAGTGGTAGATCCTTCAAATAATTGACATAATTAATAGCTTTTGGTGTACAGGATATATGCATATAATCAGAAGCCTATAACTGAGTTGTGCAAGTAGAGTAGAAATGGTGGGGAAACAGGGAAGAGGGAGAAGAAATAGGTGAAAAATGAGACAATGGGTTGGGGTTGTTTGGTTATGTGGAAATAGGTGGGGACCACACCTCTTTATTTCCTCGCTGATATGTGTGGAAATGCTGCCGGGACATATTTTGTGATGGTTCACTAGAAATTGTGCATTTGTAGTGGTGGGTTTTTTGTATTTACCGGTATGAATGATTTTAACACACTTCAATCGAGTGTTTATTGCTAAAATTGGTTGACAATGGATCATTTTATTCTTGGTTTTGTTTTTTTTCCCATTTCTCTTATTTTCACCTATTTTCATTCAAATTCTTGATTTTCACCTATTTGCATTTATTTTTTTTATTTTCTTTCCTTTTTCTATTCACTCTAGTTTTCACCTACGTATTTTCTTACTAAACTCACCTAATGAAATAGTAGATACTAAAGATGCACAAAATTACTGGAAAACCCTCTACGATGCTCTATTTTATTGTAGTCAATACCAAAGATACACACATTTCCATTACCTTGTATATAAACCAGTCAATAACAAGAACACAGGGCACTTTGGTAGCATGGTTTTTCCAAGCATTCAATATCTGAATGATCTCTGCAGTCAAATGTTTGGAAACTTTTTACTGGTTTTCCATACTTATGCTTTGATATCATCTTAATTTAATTGACAAGCATAGGATCATATATATTTCCTTCTTATTTCTTTTTTATTGGTTATTTTAATTGCTGAGAGAGTTAAAGATTATATTAGTAATAGGTTTTCATGACAATAATAAGCTATGGTTGATACACTGGTACAAATGTTGCTCGAGTGGAAAGGTAGGGCTGTATAAAAGATAGTATTCTGCCATAAATTCCAGCCATTATCCACAGTATTTCAGCATGAGACCCGATAAAGTGATGACTTTATATCAAGTTCTGAACTTCTGGTGTTGAAAAGATTCAAGAAAAAGAGTTGGTACATGGTATAATATTAAAAGGAAAACGACAGTTACCTAGAATTTGTTTGAAAAATTGCAAGTCAAAAAGAGTTGGTATATCCTATACCTGTTAATTCATGGTTATTACTTTGTTTACCCCTATGACAAACTCGATTACTTTGTTACTTTCTTTACTTGTGGTATAAAAAATGACACTAGTTAATCCGCTATAACATAAAAATCATAATTTTTCGTCCATTTTCAACAGAAGACGGTTACTAAACTAAGACTTTAACAAAAATTGTTCTCTGTGATGACCAAAAACTGTTAGTAGTGCTAGTGACAATCAATTTATTTTTGGCTAATTAGTAGTAGTATCTAAATGAAGAGAATGATTGCGTATATCATTTTAAGGACACTATCGTTAAGGACCTGAAGCTGAGTATCATTTTACAGAAGAAATTATTTAGGAATTAGGAGTTGGTAAATGCTTGTCAGTTAATTTTGATAATCAAAGCAAAGGTATGACCATGAAGTGTGATAATAGAAAACACATTTTAGTTAACAATGAGGCTCTGCCACAGATCACAGATCTATGTCACAAAGAAAATATGGCTGCAGCCGGTAGAAATGCAGTCATTCAGTATGACATTTATACAGAAGTCTTTCAAGCATTGATGGAACCTTCAGTAAGCCTGCCTAACACAGAAGCTTGAATGACAATAGGCATTGTCACCAAATTAAGGTCAGATCCTTTCAATAAGAATATTGAGTACACATTCATTTTTAGGTTGAATTCAGATTGACTGAATTTCCATTCACTCTTTCAAATTGTAAGCATTAATTACTTTAGTCTACGCATATTCCAACTTTAGTTTCTAATTTTATAATATATCATTCACTTTATTCCTTTTTTACGCAAAATGACAATGAGTTTAAAAGGTCTAATATAAATATTTTTTTTATAAATTCATGGAGTAAAATGATAATTTTGTAAAATTGGAGACTAAAATATTTAACACTTACAATCTCTAAGACTATAACGAGGATTTACTCAATTCACATTTTTTTACCTGTGAAAGGTAAGTGATAGTGATAGTCTTTCAACATGGGTATAATTAACATATAATCACTCATTAAGCATATGGTCAAATGTTAAATTTTCAAGTCAGCTAGGAGATACCCTAAAAATTCCATATAAAAATTCATCTTAAAACATGTTATTTTGGACAACAGTGTAATCTATCATAGGGAGGTGATTAGTAAAAAAGGAATTCAAATAATAATTGCCCTTTATTAATCAATCATGTTATTTTGGACAACAGTGTAATTTATCATGGTAATAATTGCATGGCTTACTAACATAAAAATCTATACGAGCACTTCCCATCCTTTTATATATACTTTTCAGACTCAATATCAATATCAGCAACCAGACCTGAAATAAAATTAAAAATTTTCAAACATGCTAATTAACAGCGAATATCATGGGCAGAACCAGATGCTGGCACAAGTAGCTAGCTTATATGCCTTTTCACATCCACATTTTGCCAAAATACAATTATGGTGACAGTAACTTATAATTACCCCATGCAAGCATCAACCACTGAAAAATCTGAATTCTCCTTGTGTAATGATGGCCACACCAAGTTTTCGATTACGGCCTGACAACATTTAATACGAAGTTAATAATTTTCATCAGCACAATGAAAAAAATAATATTGGTCACAATGTGATAAGTTTGAATGACAATGAATTGAAAGTTTGAAACCTCGTATGATGGCAAGAACAGCATTGGGTACTGTACAAGGATGACCAACTGAATCAAGAAGAGATTTTGCCATGCCATTTCCCGTACCTTGATATAGAATCAATCATTTTATATATAAACATTATGGAAGAGAAAATTAGGAGATTCACATAACAAAATTTGTAGGACCACTCATCATTCACGCGTTTTAATATATATATATAACCTGCAGGAACTACTCCAAGGGGCATCTTTATTGCAGTGTCCCAGTCCTGGCTCTGAAGCAGTCCATTTACAACCCACTAAAAATGTGTGACGCTAGTGAGATTATGAAAGAGAAACACAGAAAATGATGTGTACAAAAGAAACATCAAAACAATCATTAGTAGACAGCCATTACCACAATCATAATGGTACTTGGTACGAACTGTAACCAACAACAACAATGTCTATGAACTAACCTCTACCAAGATCCCATCTCCACTAACACAAACAATCCCATCGTACTTTGAAAAATCAAGTGACTGAACAACTTGCTTTGCGTGGAGCTGATGTTTGGTTTCTGATAAATAATAACAAAAAAATAATAACTTGAATGTATAGATTGCATAATTTTTTTTTATTGTTGTCGTCAATTTCTATCAGAAGGAATTATAATAAAACTATTTGAATTTTGTGATAATTATTATAAAAAAAATTCTTATTGATTTTCAATATAAAAATATATACACTCATTAACATAATAATTATAATAACAACAACAAACTGTTTAATAAGAAGTTATTATTAATTCGGGATCATCATATGTCAAAAAGTTAAAGAATAATTCTAGAGGTGTTGAAATTTATTTGAGGGATTAATTTCTCTTAAAATATATTTTTCATGTATTACAAAATTAAGTTTTTCAATTTTAAAACAAAAATATTAATACTTGGGACCACCTAATAATTTTACTTTAACATATTTTTTTAACACATTCTTTTTAATTCATTTGTTTATTAATTAAAATTTATTCTAAATCACAAAAATGTATGAATGTGACACCTTAGTTTTGAATGAATTTCTAATGTTAAGAAGTGAATGATGGGCATAATTTGTTGCTAGCTACTAGCTAGTACTCCTATTGTAATAATAATAATAAAAAAAGAAAAGGAATGAAGGGATAACCATAACCTTGGACTGTAAGCTGCACTTGTGCGTCTTAGGTCGTCCTGCCCCATTCATATTCTAAATCAGAATTCGCCACACAAAATATTTGACCACACAAGCAACAAAAAAAGATTCCAAATAGATAGTTACATAAAGACATAAACTGGGTTGAATGGTTAAAGGAAAAGAAAAAACAAATCTGATTTCCTTTGGTAACAAAACTAACATTCTAATAAATTAACATTTTTTATAAAAAAAAAAAAATAGCTAGTTACCTAGAGAATCGCTTCTATTTTCATTTTCTATTCTTCCGGGCCTCATGGCTTCTCTTCTTCGGCACTCTCACATGGAACTTGATAACGTTGATAAAGTGATTACTACATATTCGTTCAATTTATTTATTTAGTTTTGTTGTATCCACCCGCTCCATCAATGATGGAATTATGGGTTGCTAACACTACATTTTGTTGATTTCTGCCGGCGAAGTTTGAAAAAACAGAGTATTTTTTGAATTTCGAGTTTTGCAATTACATTGCATGATTTTGATTATTGCATGCTTGAGTGTTTAGGGGTCATATGTTCTTCGGAGGAGGATTCTATGTCTGTGGTAAATTGTTCCGATTGTTGTTGTTCAAGGAGTTTAGCAACTTCTCGAGATGGGGAGTGCTTGGAATTTCGGGTACTAAAATTTTGCAGTGTTGCATGTTCCACTCTAATTCTCAAAGAGGAAGAAGAGTGTTTTTAAGTGGTTTTTTTACAGGTAAGAACTTGATCACGTTATTACAACAGAGTTATGTTCTTTCTTTCTTTTTCTCTTTTATCATTTTTATTTGTTCTTTGTTTAATATAGGATGTGCTATACTGCTATTTTATTTCATAATGACTAATTTTATGTTTAATTTTTTTACAACAAATTCATTGTTATTAAAGAAAATTTAGAATTGAACCACACACAACATTGTCCAAATTGACATGACAAATATAAAAAATGTTTACAGCAAAATATCAGATGATAACATACGCTTGAAACCTATATTGGTGATAAGCCAAGATAGATATGTAAACTACTTGAAAATCATTCTTCTAAAGAGTACAATAAATTTTGTGTTTAATGATTTAGGTTTTCTCTTTTTCTTTTCTTAAAAATAAAGAGTTAACAACATAAGTTCTTGGATGGAAATAATATAATTGTAATATTTTTAATAATTTGAGATTTTTTTTTCATCACATGGTCAATTTCCATATCAATAATTTGTGTTCAGTTACCATTTCCATTAATGTTGGAGTTAAGGATGAAATTACTAGTATGTTGTTAGGAAATATACTAGGATATTCGGATTTTAATTTAAAAAACGACATCCATTCCATTTTTGTAACTCTTTAATTAACTCCAGCAAGTTTTGTCTCAGTATTTGTAACGTTGACACTTTGTGTTACTCTTCCATCTTTCTCTTTTTTTTTTTCTATCTTTTCTTTTGTAACAAAATTTTCAAATTGTTAATTTAGATTTTATTATTTATCTTATCGACAATTAACAACATTTCAAATTATCGGTATTAAATCCTATTTGATTTGGTAAAAAATTTGATTACAAGAGGAATTTGTTTACCCTTATAATTACTTAATTTAAATTAAAATTAAAAACAAAGAAAATTAGAAAATTAAAAACTTGTTTACATGTTGGGCGGTCAAGAGCCAACATGAGAATAAAGTAGGTGTAGCGGAGATGAGGATGTTGACTATGTAGTGAGGAGAGTAGACCAGAAGACAAACAATTCGAGGCAGAGGAAGACCCAAAAAGACAGAGAGGTTATAAAAAAGGATCTCGAAATTAATGGTTTGGATAGAAGTATGGTACTTGATAGAACATTATGGCGGAAGTTGATCCATGTAGCCGACCCCACCTAGTGGGATAAGGCGTTGTTGTTGTTCTCCCTTTCTCCGGTCACCCGCCGGCGACAGAGACAGACAGAAAGGTACCATAATTTTCTATTCATTTCGCTTCATTTGATTGTTCTCTGTTTCATTTTTTGTCCATAGGGGTTGAGACACAGTGCTGCGTGTAGCGTGTTACATAAATAATACGGCAGAGAAAAACGGATTGTGTTGTTGCGACAATCGCAATCGTGCGTGTAAGGCGAATAATGGGTTAAGTGATGGTTAACAAATGCTGATCATATTCATGATCAATTTGTTCTTTTACGTATTTTTGTGGATTTTTTAAATTTATATCACAATTCCTGTTTTATTCGAAACAGATAGGGTGTTTGGGGAAAGGTGCAATGCAAAGCAGGTTTATGAACAAGGGATTAAGGAAGTTGCCCTTTCAGTACTTAGGGGTATTAACTGTGAGAAATCTTCTTTTTCTATGATTCCTGATTCCTGATTGTGTGATATGTATATTTCTGTGTTGGCTTTGAGGGGTTTCTCTTTCTCATTGGTGAAACTGAAACATAATCTTAGCTAGCATTTTTGCTTACGGGCAAACAAGCAGTGGAAAAACACACACCATGTCTGGCATTACTGAATATGCTGTGAGGAATATCTATGAATATATAGAGAAGATACAAGACAATTCAAATCCTGGTTTCACCTTACAGTGAAATGGATGATGATGTTCTTTGATTGTGGTCAAACGTTGACATTTTGTTGTTGCTTTCAGCACAAAGACAGAGAATTTGTTATCAAGTTCTCTGCCATGGAGATCTATAATGAAGCTGTCAGAGACCTTCTCAATGCAGGTGCTACTTCACTAAGAATTCTAGATGGTCCAGAGGTAAATTTAGTGACATAATTTCCCTGTTCTGTTAAAGAGTTTCTTGTTTAGTTGTTTAGAATGGTTGAGCATATGTGCACCTCAAAGAGAAATGGACCGTTGTTGAGAAACTCACAGAAGATACACTGACAGAGAGGAGACAGTTGCAGCAACTCCCCCTTTTGTTTGGCAGTTAGTGTAACAAGTGATCATATGTTCATATTCTTAGAATTTAATTAGAACTTATGTGTATGTTGACATTGTTTATTTTTGTAATGGTTATTATAAAATTCTTGTACAGAGTGATCTCTAATTAGTTGTATATTCTTATTCAACAGGCTTTATTTTTTTTATTTTTTTTCATATATCAGTTTAACTTTGTGAATTGTGAAGGTGTAGTTTGTAATGTTATTATGTAAGTTGGTATGAATATGAAATAAAGGGATTTGTCAGTTTGGATCATATTGCTGCTTAATGTTATTATGTAAGTTGATATGAATATGAAATAAACAAATATTTTCCCCAAAGGAAAAATGTTATCAAACACGTGTTCAAGTTCACTTAATACGTAGTTTTTGGGTTCGATCTCAATATTAATGTGTATGAAATTGATAAGGCTCTTCACTCATTCATATATATAAAGCGATAAATTTAAATTTATATCATTGTGTATCAGTATAACTTACTAAATTCTTTAGTAATTTTAACTTATTAAATAATATAATATGTTTTTAAAAGCATAAGTGTTGACCTTTAGTAAAAACAATAAATTAAATTCAGAAGAAGTAATTTTAGTTAAAATCATATGTAAAATTTAAAATTGTTTTAATTTAATTTAATTTTAATAATTATTTTTAAATGTAAAACTAAGATTTACTATATCACACACTCATATTAATATTTACAAATATTCTGTTAATATTTACATATATTTCTTAAAAATTTGTTGTCAATCTCAAAAGGTTAGTCATTAAGAATAAATAATATCTTCATATTTTATGGAATTCTTTATTCTTTTCATTTACATTATGAGATCATTTTTTATTTAGACATGAAGAGATAACAATTTGAGTGAGAAGTTTTTAATAAGAAGAGAAGAGAGAATAACAATTTGAATGAGAAGTTTTTAACAAGAGAGAAGAGAAAATCAAAAGGAACAAGATGTTACTTAAATTGAGTCACAGGTGAGGAACAAGATGTTACTTAAATTGAGTCACAGGTACTACATGAGTCAGGTATATCAATAAAGAAATAATGATTTTGAAGAAAGAAAATAAAAAGTATAAGGATATCATTTATTCAAGTCACAACAAACAATGTGAGAGTGGTACATAGAAAGAAACAATGATTTTTTTTATAGAAAGAATGTTGAAATCAGAAATTGGTTTAGATAGAAAGAGATAATGTGAGTCCATGGTACCAATAAAGAAACAATGGTTAACAATGAATGTTTTTTTTTTATAGAAATAATATTGAAATCAGATATTGGTTGCATTTATATAGCTAAATCTTTTCCACAAATTAAAAAAAAAATATTGCACCTTCTCATAATAGAGGTGACTCTATAGAAATAATCTATTTTATATTTTATTATATTGTATAACAAAATTAATTTAAATAAAAAATGTAATAGCTTAATAGAAATTCGAATACACAGCACCACAACACCTATGTTTCTATTAGGGTTCTATGGGGTTTAAAAAATTGAGAATCACCAAAAGAAGAGAGAGTTTCTTCAATGTTTGGAAGAATTATTGTGTCACATATATGAAAGTTTTATTCTAAGTTATCCTACCGAGAAATGGTTATTTTTTATTATGTTAATAATTTTTTTACATTAATTCATTATATTAAATTATTCAGAGCATGTAATGTGAAATTATTCTAATTTAACTAAAGTTCTGATAATCAAGATTTTAATGAATTATTCAGAGTTTTTCCACTGAATAGAGGTGCTCTGTTGACGCAAGTTATTTATTTATTATGTTTGAAATTATTTAAGAGGTAATATTTGGTAAGTTTTCTTAGTCAATTAATTGAAATCTGAAAACAGCTGTAGAAGCTCACATGAAATAAGGATGTCAACCTTTTTTCAATCCAAACTTAGGCACTTGGGTTCTTTTGTTCTGAAAAGTAATTTATATCTTCATTTCTTATGAGTTTTCCTTAATTAACTTAATCATGCAATATTAACTAATTTAGAGTAAAATATATAATGATCTTATATGTAAGTACACTTCAATGCATATAGTAATATAAATTGAAAAAGAAACCCTTTAATGAGTAAAATATATAATGATTAATATGAATTTTTCCTTCTGATATATTATTGCACTCTAATGCATATATTAATGTAAATTGAAACAAATATTTCAATTTTAATAAAAAAAATACGATAATAAAATAGAAATACAAACATACATATATAAGAACCCTTGTGTAATAATAATAATAATAATAATAATAATATGAAGCAGTGAAAAGAGAGGGAGTTGGGGAGCCATGACATGTTGTGTAATCTAGGTTTTGTTTGATTGCGGGATGGAAGCGGAGACAGTGCAAGAACAGCGCAAAGGCGCGCAGCTGAAGAAGAGGGCTCTGAAGAACAAAGCTTTGGGCATCACCTTCAACGAGAAAGATCTCAATGACTATGTCACCGGCTTTCACAAGCGCAAGAAGAAGAGAAGAAAGGAAGCCCAGAAGCAACAGAACGAGGCTCTGCGCCGCAAACGCAACGACGAACGCAAAAGGGTACTCTCCTTCACTCTCTCCATTCATATATTATTAGGGTTTCTAGAAATTAGTATTTTTTTTATTTGTTTTTTCTACCATTTCTTCTATTCTTCTTTGTTTAGTTTTGTTATCTGTTTTATTGGGTTCACTTTGTAGAGGAAGTTGGAAAGAGAACATGTTCTTAATGGAGGCGTGCCACCTGATGAAATTGATGAGGGCCAAGAAGAAGTTGAGGAGCAAGTTGAATCTATTGCTGGTACATTTTCTCTACTCTTTGGCTCTGTCTATTGGAATATTTTTCTAAATTGCAGTGTTTGCTTCTTCACTTGTTGATTTGGACTCACTTCTAACTAAGCACTTATAGGAGGAAAAGATTAGAAGGTAAATGAATTAAGCTTTTCTCGTAAAGTTGCTAGGATTAGTTAATACATATGTTAAAACCAGCTTTTTGGTTATGTGTAAGCTTAATGAGAGAACTTTACCCAAGCAGGACCTAAGCCATGCATTCATGTTGTGCTTTAGCCCGTTGTGTTACTGGGACATAATTAACTTATAGTGTGTTTGGATAACATACACGATTTATTTTATCCCACAAAGTCATGGTGATACCATGAATGAGAATGTAGAAGTAACCATTTGTTGCTTTACCTTCACCTTGAGAAATTATTTGATTATTTCTTGGCATGAAGCTAATACAAACACGCTATTAAAAGTTTTGAGTAAAACCTGTCCGAAGTTTCTTTACTTTTGTTATGAATATGAGGCTATTTAGTGGAATTTTAAAATGTTATGTGTGATTGATTTCCTTTGTGCTTTTGGGTTGTGACTCATTTGGTGATTGGAATTACATTCTGTTGTTGAAAGAAATGAAGACATACGAGAATGATGATCTGAAAGTCACTGTTGTAACAAGTGAGATCAACCCTGAAGACGAAAGTTATCCTAGTGAGAGGAAGGAGGCAGCAGTGATCCCTCAATCTGTTGTGTCTGATAAAAGGCAAGGGGTACCCATAAGTAACAAGAAATCTTTCAAGAAGGTTGCAAAACAGAGGTCTCGGCCAAGGCCATCAAGTAAGAGAGATAAAAAGAAAGGAAAGAAGCGAGGCAAGAAGTAATGGCAGCTAAGCATCTTGCGTCTTCAGAACATTCCAAGTCTACAATGAAGAAGGAACTGTGTTTTTGTGGAGGTGCTTGTTAAGTGCAGTAATTTGGCTATACCTAGAAGTGAGAACTCATGCTTGCATATTGCAGGATTTGGACGTGTTTCGTTTAGTTGGTTACCTACCTGGTTCCTACTGTCCATGACAGGATTTTCTTCTTCAGGGCTATTCCTGTCTTCCCATTTTGGGGATCCAAGAGTTAAGAAAGAAACACCTAATTTTTCTCCTTTTCTTTTGGTTAATCGGTAATTCTATTGTGTATTATACATTTACTTCATTCACATATTTAACTTATTACTTTTTCATTTCTTCTCTTTTTATTGTCTCAAATGTTAGTTTCTGATCAAAAGAGAGGGCTTTCAGATTCTTTTTGGAGCGCTATGGTTCATCCTTATATGGAGTTATAATGAATCAAGACCTCTTAAGGTTTTGTTTAGTTAGATTTCTTTATGAACACTTATAATAGAAGATAAGATAAAATGAATTGAGCTTATTGTGTAAGCTAACTTATGCACTTAATTTTTCATTTGACTTCTTCAAAAGTTAAGGGTTTTTTTTTACACATGGAAAAGTTTAAATACTTGTAGAAAGTTTATCTAAACAGGATTTTAACCATGTCAAAGCTTTATTTTACCCGTTACCGTAGGAAAGTTAAATTTGATGAGTTAGGTAATTTATGTACTCTGATAAGCCTAATAGTAAGTTGCAGATGGTTTCAAGATCAGACCTGTTGCCAGTTTGTTTTATTTAAACCTTAACCAGGAATGTTCAAAGCCTTATCGCCCAAAACTTTTAAAAGTTTAGTTGAAAGCTTTTAGAGTATGGCGACTTGATGGCAAATTTGATAAAACTACGTCTACGAGGATGTTATTTTACCTAAATTTAAATATATTTGTCTTCTTAAAGCTTGGTTCTTTCAAAAGTGAGTTGCATCATATGCAAGGGCATGATAGGATCTTTTGACAACCATTGCAGGTTTAAATGAACCTCAATTTGTCTTTAATTTTGCAAGAATGGACTAAGAGAGTTAGCTATTCAGTGAATGTTTATGCCCACTAGGAACCATTTGTTATTAATCGGGAAGTCTTTTTACCTGGGACAAAAATCCAAAAAATAGATAAAGAGAGGCCGACATAAATAAACTCTAAATTTACATTGTAGAAAAAAATGTCATACATACATTAACAAAGAAGAAAAACAGTTAGGAGTCAGGCTTATTTCCATTAGTATAAATTTTGTTTAACCGAAATTAAATTGTTAATATAAACACAGTAAGTAGTATAATTCATCATTCGAACATAATGAAACAATATTGTCAACAACAAAAAAATAATGAAGCAATACTAGTATATTGATTTCGTTTATCATTAGAATTGTCTATCAATATGCATCATACTCTTTCAATTGCATCAAGAGTATACCAATTGGGTATCCAAATATTGCAATTGTAACATTTTGGTCCCTCTTTTAATTCTTAGTTAAATATTTAACATTTCTTGTTAATATGGTATTGATAATGACATGTTAACGATATCATAGTTGACGTGTTGCCTAATACATATGCTAATGTGACTTAATTATAATTTTAGTTACTTAAGTATCACAATCATAAGAACCAAAAGTAAAATTAAATCATATCAGTAATATATAAAATTGCCATATCATTATTTAGTGTCATGTTAATAAAATATGTTATGTGTTAACACAAGAGAAAACAAATAGATTCAAATTGTACAATTATAATATTGAAGAATTCAATTTGTGCAATTGAATTTAATAGACTAAAATAGCTTTAACACTTGAGATTAAAACTATAATTAAGTTTGGATTTTTATATAATATTTCGAAAGAATTAGGATATAGGGGAGGGACCATCCTTGCCCTCCTGCAATCCATCCTACTTTGTTTTAATATAATGGTTCTAATGAACAACTTACCTTTATCATTATATTAAAAGAAATAGAAAATATACCAACAAGAGAAAGACTAGACAAATTAATATTTAGAATTTCATAAAAAGAAATTTCATAGTAGTTAGATAAAGGGTTAATTAGACCAATTTTATGATTATCTTTCTGTACCACCAAAATTTGATAATAGCCTAATTTTATATCAAATTTCGAACATATTGTTGTATCATTTAGTCTTTTTATTAAACCAAATTTATTGGGTAATGGATATTTTATCCATTTTAATTCTTTATTTAGAGGTTTGTAATTTATAATTGATCTTGGAGTCTTTCTTTCTTGTTCTAATTAAAGCATTCAAAACATAAAATTTGAAACAACTCCAAGGGACTTATTTTCTGTAGTTAGTTGTTGGCTTAGATTGATGTTTTTTTTTTTGGTAACTGTAGGGGCTTCAATGGTTTCTATTTGACAAAATGTTTGAAATTCCTTTTTACTATTTGTTAATTTTTCTTTACAAATTTTAATTTGTATTTGAAAGAAGTGCAAACTTGTATTCTAGTGTCTATCCTCATATTATGTATTTGATCGATCGTATGTCATATTTTCATAAAATATCGGGTTTCTATATATTCTTTGCAAATTTTCTTAACCTTTTTAGAAAATGGTTTTGGAAGTGCAGTTATAAATCCTTCTTTTCAAATCGTGCTTACCCTATCCTCTTTGAGGATTAATTTTGAAAAAAGAAAAGAAAAGAATACATATAACCATATCTTATTTATCATTATCCTCCCTACCCTACTATATCTGTTAACAAAATCTCTTCATTTCTATAAAAGCCAATTGACAATTTAATGTGTTGTGACCTTTTATGTGTGTTTGAGTTCGGTATAATTATCACCCATCGCCTTCAAGGCCCGCTCTGTTTTCTAAAAGATTAAAGGATCACACAACACATGCTTGCATGCATGGCCAAATCTTGCATTTCTCATTGCTGTTGCATGCACTCAATTATTAAGTTGATTCCACAAAACTATGAGATATCTTATAGTGGCTCCATATAAGGAATATTATTATCTTCACTCGGGTAGGCATGATCATTCGTACAAACCTCAATCATTCTCATTCTCTCACTGTTAATTTGTCTTGGAACGTTTTTTTACAAGTACCTGTTAATATAATCCACTCAAACAACGATCAATGATTTGTTCTACAACACATGAAAGCAAAATCCAGCTACCACTAATAAATCAACATTGTGAATCTCTTAACTCGTACATAATGAAATAATAAAATAAACGATTCTATAAACTATAATCACGCATCCCATGTTAGTTTAGAGTAAATCACCTCTTGAGGTTTTTTCTTCATTGTTGTTGTTTTATCTTTTATCTTATATATATTGTTAATTACTATTAAGAGTAAAGAAACTATATCCTACGAGATAAATTGATGCTAAATAGTAGCTAACATTAATTATCTGTTTTTTAATTTATTTTTTAGAAATAAGTATTTAAGAAAACTCTTTTACAAACAAAATATATATTTAAACTAATTTAAACACAGATTTTTTAATCGCTGTGCTTCATCTCTTCTGAAACAATTACGTACCATGTTAAAATATTACATAAGAATTAGAAAACAATTTTCTTAAAGTTTATATAAAAAAAACCTGACAATCTCATTATATATTCTTAATATTTCATAACTTAAAAATAAAAATAACCTTATAATTACATAAATAGAATTCCTAAAAGATGCAGAGAAGGAAGTATAAAATTTAAAAATATTTTTTAAATATTATAAAATGATAAATAATCTTAAAAGAATAGCTAAAATGGCCATTGCAGAATAAAAGGTTTATTTAAGAAATATAAGTATAAAAATTATTTTTCTTTAAAAGAAACTATAAACATTCTTTTCTTTTTCATCCATTTTATTTTCACTATATTTTATTTTTATCATTTTCCTTATCTCATCACTTATTATATTTATCACCTTTTCTTTTAATTTTTTTCTTCTTTTTATCTCTTTTTTCTTTCACCATGCTTCACCTAAAGTAGATGTTGAGCATCTTCCACTTTAGAACCCTAGAAAAGAAAAGAGAAAGAAGAAAGAATAAAGAATAAAGAATAAAGGGTGTATCATTTTTGCTGTAAAAAAAAAAGTGTATAATTATTATATTAGTAAAAGCGTAAAACTAAAACCAAACCTAGGACGAGGTAAATAAAACAGAACTACAGAAAGATCTGAATTATGAGATCTTACGGCTGCTACTGCAACACATGGCAGGATCCAAGCAACCAAACTTCACCACGTGGAAGAATCTCAAAACAACAAGAAAGATTCCCCACCGAATGAAAGCCCAACAAAGCGAGAACAAAGGAGAGATTGAAAAGGAGGTTTGGAAGTGACACGTTTGTTTTGAGGCATGCGACAAAATAAGCGTCAGAGTGCAAAATAGCGTTTGTGGCCCCCAAAAAGAAAATTCTGAGACGTTTCCCCGAAGTTTCTCACATTTCGTACTTTTCCAAAGCATGCACGCCCTGTTTGGCTGCTCATAATAAAGCGAAACCAAAAGTGGCGCTAACTAACTCGCATCGTAACATTTTCCCTTTTAGTAGTATTTTATTTGCCGCTTATTTATTTGTTTAGGTTTCTGAGTCAAACAAACAAACTGAATGAAAAATGAACTGTTGAAGCTTACCTGACTGAGAAAACCTACTTACTCGCGTTGTGTGCCGCCGCCGCCGCCGCCGCCGCCGTGCTTTTTTTCTTTTCTTTTTCTTTCGTTTTCTCGGGAACCAAACACGTTTGCCATTGGAACAATGCACGGAAGGGCGCGAGAGAAGCGCGGTTTGGATTCGGCTTCCGCTGAAGAAGGTCAGCCTGATCGGAAACGACCTGCCTTGGCTAGGTAAATGAATGTTAATTGCGTTTTCTTCTTCCGTTTTTGGATTGTTTTGTTCCTCCGTCGTTGCTAGGTCTTGTCGCAGTTGCGGTTTCGTCGCTTTTATTGATATTGCGGAAAATTGTCGATAAATGCGACTGATTTGGCCGTAATTGTGGTCGTGGACACTTGAAAAACCTTCCATTGTGGCTAAAATTCCAGTAACATACTGCTGTTTTTTAAGACCTTGAGGTTTAGTTTAGAATGTTTGCATGAAAATTGATAGGCAAGTAGTGCATTTGTGTGAAAATTGATGGAGAAGAAGAATTCAATTGTCACCTTATCTGATTTTAATTGCTAGGTTGATTGTTTTTAAAAGGAAAAAAAAATATGGGAAATGTGTGGATTTTGCGTGAGTCTGAAATTTGTGAGTAAAAATGGTTCTAACAAACCAATTGTGAAAAAACGTGAATTCAACTTAGTTTGTGTTTCTATAAATGAATATGTAACTAAGAAAGGAATCACTAAGGAGGCAGTTAGCTTAATTTGGTGTCTTAAACTTGGCTATGAATTTGTTTATTGCTTTTATTCATTTATTTATGTTAATTTGCAGTGTAATTGTTGAAGCCCTGAAGGTTGACAGTCTGCAGAAACTTTGCTCGTCACTGGAGCCTATTCTACGCAGAGTTGTAAGAAAATTCAGTTCATTGTGGTATTAATTCTAATATGTTAATCTGATAATTTTGTGAAATTTTTAGTTGATTTATTGGTCAATAGTACCTGAAGTTATCACTTACATATTCTATTGCTCACCTAATCAGCCACATAAACTACAACCTCTGGCTAAAATTTACTGTACTTCAAGCTTGTAGTCCTTGACTTGATCTGAGGCTTAAATAGAATAGGGTAGGAAATTAGTGATCTCGGATTCAAAACTGTAGAAGTTTATGCATTTCTTTTCTTTTTTCTCATTTACCCAACTATGAAAGGAAATGTCCTCTCACATCCTAAAAACAGCTTTCTGTGCTTGTGGGGGTAAGGCTGCTTATACCCATCCCAAGCCTCATTAGGTGGGAGCCTTATGCACTAGGTCACCCATTTTACTCATCCATCAGAGGCTTTCTGGAATAAGTTGTCCTGCAGTGTAGGTTTGAGTGTTATCAAATATAATATAATGAAAAATAGCTTTATAAATAAATTGAATGCATGCTACTTTTACATGAATAATGTTTGATCAAGGACATGTCTTATTTCTTATTTTTATTCTTGCTGCTCAACAGGTTAGTGAAGAAGTTGAGCGTGCTTTGGCAAAACTAGGCCCTGCCAAGCTTAATACTGGCAGGTGTTTTTTTGTTCCCTCTTGTTAAAGAAAATGTTTATTTCAGATGAATGTGCATCACACTTTATTCTCCTGCTCTTTTGCTGCTAATGGTTTCATAGCAATTAGCAAGATTATATCCTGCTATAAGCCTATAACTTGCTTTGCTAGAGTTTGGAATGATGAATTAGACAGATGATCTATGTTAATGGAGATACTGTTACATTTTAAAGTCTAAAATTTAGTGACCCATATCTATTCTGTGCTTAGTGTTAGGTTCAGCTGATATTATTTATCGCCATGAGTTTATAATATCTATAATTGGTCTCTCTAATACTCAATGTAAAATTTAGGTCTTCCCCAAAGCGGATAGAAGGCCCCGATGGCAAAAATTTACAATTGCACTTCAAGACCAGGCTATCCCTTCCCCTCTTTACTGGTGGGAAAGTGGAGGGTGAGCAAGGGACAGCCATACATATTGTTTTGATTGATGCAAATTCTGGCCATATTGTCACATCAGGGCCAGAGTCATGTGTCAGGCTAGATGTTATTGTACTAGAGGGAGATTTCAATAATGAGGATGATGATAATTGGGACGAAGAAGAGTTTGATAGTCATATTGTGAAAGAGCGGGAAGGAAAAAGACCTCTTCTAACTGGTGATCTGCAAGTCACACTGAAGGAGGGTGTAGGAACACTTGGTGAGCTTACATTTACAGACAACTCTAGCTGGATAAGGAGTAGGAAGTTTAGATTGGGGCTGAAAGTTGCCTCAGGTTGTTGTGAGGAAATGCGTATCCGTGAAGCCAAATCAGAACCTTTCACAGTTAAGGATCATCGTGGAGAATGTAAGTTCATAACTTCCTTATATTTGTTATATCTTTCTAGAGAATTGTTGTAATGAAACTTCAATTGAATCGTAGTATACAAGAAACACTACCCGCCTGCCTTGAATGATGAGGTCTGGAGACTGGAGAAGATTGGCAAGGATGGGTCATTTCACAAAAGGCTAAATAAAGCTGGAATATATATGGTTGAAGACTTCTTAAGACTTGTGGTCAGAGACCCTCAGAGATTGCGGAATGTAAGAATCCAGATTTTTGTCCATTTAGGATTTTAATGTCAATTGATCTAATGCTCAATTCCTTTTGGTTTGTATTTGAATCGATGATATATAATTATTTTATGGATACTTCTTATTGTAGATTCTTGGGAGTGGCATGTCAAATAAGATGTGGGATATTCTTGTTGAGCACGCAAAGACTTGTGTTCTCAGTGGAAAACTTTACGTATACTATCCTGAAGATGCAAGAAATGTGGGTGTTGTTTTCAATAATATTTATGAATTAAGTGGCTTAATTGCCAACGACCAATATTACTCAGCTGATTCTCTCTCTGAGAATCAAAAGGTAAGAGCACTATCGTGGAAAATTTTCCATTTGTGGTTGAATTCAGACCATACTGTTGAGTTTCTTCCATAATATGATTAACCCGATTTCTGATGCCGTATAATAAAAGTTCTATTTTTCCTTTCAATCTGGTTATTTGCACCAGTAATGTTGAGAGCATCTAACTAAAAAACATTATACACATAATTGGCTTCCCAATGTTATTAATATAAAAATGTCCTGTGCTTGGCTGCAATATTTTTGCTTAGTTTTGTTTTATTCTTGGAGTCTTTCTTGTGGTCTGAATTTTTTGCTAGCCTTTAACTTTGTTCTCAGGCATATCAACAATTATTGTTGTTCCTGAACCTTTGTGTGAATAAATCAGCTTGGCAGTTGGCTATATACAACTTATATATATACCACTTAATATAGGCTTATAAGTGTTAGGAAGATAAGATGGGGATTTTTTTTCCCCATAAAAGAATAAGTGGAGATTACAAAGATGTTAAAAGTTCTTCAAAACTAAAGGGAAATAAAAGATGAATTTTCTGAAAATTCCAACAATTTCTGTTGTAGGTTTATGTAGACACATTGGTGAAGAAGGCATATGATAATTGGATGCATGTTATTGAGTATGATGGGAAGTCTCTGATAAATGACAACGAGGATAAGGCTTTGGATACCACTCATCCTCAGGCTCCAATGACTTCCCATGAATATTCAAACTCACTTCAGCAGATATCCATCCCAGCTTTGCCACTTCCAGTACATCCTGGCCAGCCTTCAATGGATTCAGGAGTAACAGTTGGAGGTATATATTTCCTATTAAAAAAAATTTTTAGCAACAAAACCAAAAGGTTCTTGCTGTTATTTCTGGTTTAAATTTTTTCTGCCCCCCCCTCCTTTTCATTTTTTTCCAGCAGTTTTTCTTTTCTATATTTTTTTACAATTGTTTTCTTCATTTTGTTCATACACCCAGTACCCATAATATTGATCTCTTCAAAACCCAACTTCTCTCAAAGTGGAAAGATTTAGATATTATAAATTTTTAATGCCTCACATGGTGAAAAATTGAACACATTTGATGTTTGTCAGTAGAAGAGAATGACAGCATCACAGAACAATGCAGTGAGCTGTATACATTCCACATTAATCTTTTTAGACTGTCTTCCCTATGAGAATTTTTTGATTGCTGACCACACATAAATGTCTGCAGGTTATCATGATGGGACAGCTTCTAGATTCTCCTTGCAACCACATCCTAATCTTAATTCTTCCATTCAGTTTGATGATAATGCATTTCCACTACAAAACCAGTTGATGAGTGCTTCACACCATGCCCAACTTCCAAGAAATGAAAATGGGCAGACTATTGGTCCTCCACAATCATCCACGCACGGCTTTGAGCCTGTCAGCATTTCAAATCCTACATACAGAGGAGTTGAAGAGTACTTCCCAGAGGAGGAAATTCGTATTAGAAGTAATGAGATGCTAGAAAATGAAGATATGCAGCATCTACTCCGTATTTTTAACATGGGAGGCCAACCACATCCCACCTTTAATGCTCAGGATGATGGATACCCTAGTTCATCTACATACATTTCTGCAAACCCCATGGGCTACAATTTTGATGATGAACCAAACCGTTCCTCAGGCAAAGCTGTTGTGGGCTGGCTCAAGCTGAAGGCAGCTTTAAGATGGGGTATTTTTATTCGAAAGCAGGCTGCTGAGAGACGGGCACAACTCGTTGAATTGGATGACCCATAGAGATCTTGGGGGGCATTACTGATCTTTAGTGATCTGAACAATAATTTTTCTGGTTATAGCATCCAAGGCTTCTTAGTCTTTCCTGACATTCAGAATTGGTGTCATGCTGAAATCTCATAGCAGGAGCAAGGATATAAAATCTGGACTGAATTATTTGGTGCAGACTTAACTCAAAGATTCAACTGTCCCTTGATCCATAAACAGTTGGGCATAGACTTTACTGCTTTGCTTGTGATGTTTTCACTAAGCATTCCTGTATCCAAGTTGTAAAGTCTCTGATGGTCTACTTGTTTTTAAACTGAAGAGTGCTGTTGCAATGCTGCTTAAACTTGGCAAGCTCCAAGTGAAATTCACGGGGAGCTACTAGGATCGTTACTACATTTATCAGGTTGTATTTAATTCTGTATAGTAAGCTAGCTAGATGATTTTCAACCCAACTGAAGTTTAATGTTTTATAGTTGCTGTGGCATTATAATTAATTTGAACTTTTTATGTGCTTTCAGTACTTCTGTTTGTTTATGATTGTTTCAGCATCTGTATAACTCTGCCTAATGACGTAGTGTTTGATTTGGCAGTGCGTAAAAAAATCGTGTTCATTTTCACGTTTAGTGCAAAGCAACACTGAGCTGCGTCAGTCTTATCATCAATAGTATATATATAAAACTGTACGGCCTTCAAAAAGTTACACGTGTTAAGGAGTGTTTTTTTTACTTTTTCATTTCTTTTGCATTTTAAAAAGTACGTGACACTGTTTTGTGTCTGCAGGCCCTGCAAAACGGGCAAATTGCTCTCATGTATTTTGCGTGGTTTTAGTTGCCTACCGTGGAACCCACCACCAAACCAAACACCCCAATACTCTTTATCAAATATCAACTGAAAAAGATGCTAGATTTGACTTCCTGAATGTATGAATGAATAAATTACAATCATCTTAAATGGAGGATAACACATTGAGTTTACTTTTCAATAGGTGCAAAGATTTTTACAGTGTTAACTAATTAAATATGATCATAACACTATTTTTGAAGTAATTATAAAAACTAAAAATATTACTATTCATGTCAATTCGTAATTTGATGGCTGTAAAAACAAATTACAATGAGAAAACATTCTCTATAAAAAAATTTACAAAAAATGTTAATTCTAATAACATTTCAGTTCATGAGTAGACTCAGCTTCTAGAATGTAGTGGCAGCTAGGCCAGTTTTGGAAGTTGCATGATTACGCGATTGTTTAGAACTATTAAGAAAATATGGAATTATTTAAGGCCGATGTTCGGTACAGAAGAATTAAGTTTAAGATTCAAAAAGACAATTGTGGATGTATGTACCTCCAAAGAAAAAAAAAATAATACGCAATTAAACTTGATAGGAATACAATAAAAAGGGAAATTCTACTCCGAGATCATTTTATACATCAATAATAAAGCAAGTGATGTAATGGGGAAAAAATGAATTCTAAAATTGTTGTGAAAGATTTATGTAACAGTATTTAAAGCAAAATGAAAGTATTACCTCAAACAATTAGCAAATTATTATTAATGGGTACTAAACTCCAGTACTTTCGGTCTTTTACTCTGTTTGATCTTTTTTACTTTTTTGGGCTTAACTGATTACTTCTATCTTAGGAAAAATAATTAAATTAATTACGTGTTCAAGTGAACACTAATAAGGGATATGGACATTCTACAACAATGTTTTTCAAGGACCATTATGAAAATGGCAAATGATTACAACCCCTCAACCACAGCCAAAACAAAAGCAAAAAATGAAAAATAAATTAAATAGCAAACTATTCTACATCCGAGACCTCATCTTCATCTTCCTCCAAAATGTAGACTAGAGCACGCTTTGTTGCAGCAAATACACAAGCCACGCCTCTTGATGCTGTTACCACAGTGCAGACAGAACCAGTTAAATGGCTTTTACTCAAATTAAAACAATAACCAGCACGACAGTAAAACTTAAGAGTTATCTTTAAAGGAGGGGGGACATTCAAAAAGATTATCGTTATATATAGTTCAGAAGTTTATCACTTTGAAAGGCATTTAAGTTGAAGAACCGTTCGATTGATCCTTAAATATAACATGTGGATCCAACCTATATCCATTACCAATTATATTACCTCAACTTTTGTACCTCTTGATATAGACAAATGTTGACAAAAGAGTAATTAGATAAAACCATTGTTCAGAAATTCGATTAATTTTTTACCTTAACCGGAAACCTATTTTGCTAATTTCCTAATTTGGAATTCTTGAATCCACAATATGCATACATGCAGTCATGCCCAATATGCATCACCCATCTTTTCCTTCTTATTCCTATATATTAGTTCATAAACCAAATACAGTGCATGTAATTAAACTCTAGGTGCAGATATCCAAGTATAATCAGTTCATAATTAATGATTAAAATTGTATAAGATCCACTAATCTGATCCTTCCTAGGAACTTTTGCTACGCAAATTCTTCATATACAAGCTTTAATGCATGTAAGTCATAGGTAGAGAGAGAATACTCACCACTAACTGCCAAGGGAGCAATTACAGAATGACGAATGGTGCGAGATTTCTCATCCCCAATATTCAGGTAAGCGACAGAATCCTAAATGAACAACATAATTGCATAATATGACTATAATGGAATATAAAAAATTATAAATAGCTTCCTGAAGGAGACATTTAGGTAATTTACTATATACAAGAATGAGTACTGAGATTAAATGAACATAGGACAACTACCTTTAGTTCTGGTAACCTCCAAACATCTATACAAGCAGATCTTGACATAGAGACATATGGTAGATCACTTACTTGCAGAATCATCATACAACCATCTCCAGCACTTTCTGATGTATTAGTAGCTTTGTTTAGTAACAGGACGATTTGACTATCCTGTTTCAAACATTTTAAAAAAGGGAAAAATCTCAAGATTTGCTAACGTTGAAATTGAAACTATAAAGGCTGTTCGAAATATTTCTAACTTTCTCAAATCTTACCTTGTACAAAGACAGATCCACACATTGATAATCAACAGGAACACATAACAGTACAGCTTCCAAAGAACTATACCCCTTCTTTAGACAGTCTGAGTCATGCATGAATCCTCTGACTATGCATATACAATTTACAATATCTGAGAAACACTCATCAGGTACTTGGAAAGATATGTAATCAATAAACTGGTTTTGACAAGAGTAAGGTGGCACAGAAGCTCTAGAGGGATCCTACAGAAAAAAAAAATAATAATAATAAAGCATTTTAATAGAATTAGTAACCAACTTACATCAAATTAAAATGACTCTAGATATAAGTCAGAAAAAGGTCTCTCACTGACTAGATTAGAATATCAGGAATTAGTAAAAATGTTCATTCCATGAAGTACCTCATAATATGATACTGAAGTGGGAATCCACATGGAAGAAGATGATTTTGGCAAAGATGGAAGAGGAAACAGAGGTAGTATATCCTCACAAAGTATCTTTCTTGATATTGTGGTAAAAGGCATTTCAAAAGCCTCTTTAAAGCTGAAAAAACAGGTCACAATGGAAATCTTGAAAGAAATACAGTGAGATGGCAAGAACAATGTGAAAAAGATATATATGCAATTTACAAGACCTGGCTTCTATTATCTTCTCAGCTGAGGCTAAGCAATAAGTGAAAGCTTTTTGAGGTAAATCAATTTTTGAACAAAAGAAATCTTTTAAGATTTCAATTGAATGAGTCATAATGCTTCAGTGTTCATAGACGCCAACCCTCTCAAAGTAATATAAATGGGAACAATTCCGTATTTCTTTTCAGTATATGGAGCAAGTAATTTTACACAGACTGAAAACAGATAGTTTGTTTGTGACATTTTCTCAAGATTTTTGTAATCTCATTCATAATGACTTACACTATCATCACTAATTTGACTGATGAGTCCAATGGAAGGACAATGCCAACAGAAACAAGGTCTTATCTTTTTTTTATAAAGAGGGAAATACAAGAACAGACAGCAGAAAGCAAAGGAAAACTATGGCCTCACATACAAGTGACCCATTCTATCAGCTTCAAAAATTGACGAAAGAGCTGCTGGGCAGTGAGCTAAAATCTGCAAATCATGATGCAAAGCTGACCTTTGGCCAGACAACAAGGTCTTATCTAAATAGCAAGAATAGAAGGGCAAAAAGAAATACCTTAATTCCATCAGCTGAAATTCTTTAACCAATGTTCTCCTTAGATATTCAGTGTCAGCAAATCCCCCAAACTGAACTAATTCTCTAACTCTCTGCATTGTTTCCCTGAAGAATTTGACAAAATTACATTTAAAATGAGATTAATCTCAGAAATTCAGAATAACATTTATTTTAGGAAAAAATATTTTGAATCAGAGGTTCAAAATCATATTCCTTTACAGGATATGGTTTGAAGAACTTAATTCATATCTGATATCCTAGAAAATAGAAATATCTAGTGTGAAGAGTCAATAACATCCAATTCCAAAGCTCTACAAGCTACAGTAGAGCCTACACTACAATGAAACAAAGATACGATGTGATGTACAGTTCAAACTGACGATAAATTTGGAAAAATATTAAAGAATTGAGTGTGGAAAACAAAACCTACAAATCAATTTCAACTTCATATTCTGTTTCTGATACTTCCAGCAATTGTTTAACTGGATCTTGTTCATAGAGAAACTTCAGGAATACAATAACAAGTTCACTGCCAAAACCAAAAGTTTAATCAGAGACAAATAGCATCTTCTATAATCATTCATAACATTAAGGAATGTTTAGACGAACCTGTTATATGGTAGAAGCTGGTCACTTGGTTCTGACATGAGTAATTTTATACACTTCAATAGCCAGTTGAAGAAGTTTGAGTACTGGTTGAAGAAATGTAAACCAAAAATTAAAAAATAAATGAAATGAATGGACATAATAGTCTTTTATAAAAAAGCATTCCTGTATATTTTCAAACATATTTTTCTGTTCAGACTAGTGAAATCCAAACACATGTGTTCTTACATCATGTCAAAAGAAGCCAATTACAAGTTTATCATTGGATCCTATCCTCAATATTACAATATGATTAACCATTGCATAAGAAATGGTGTCATATTCAGATTAAAAACAACTTCAGACAAAATGAGATAATACGTGCATTTTCATCATTTTAGAAACATGTATTCATCCACCTAAAAAATGTTGCTTCTAACTAGATGGAAATAAGAAGTAATAAAAACTTTGTGAAGACAAGTAATTTTGTCCTTTCACTGGATACCCAAATAGGCACTTGAAAGTTAAACTGGTTTACATGTCTTAGTTAATTTAGGAATATTTCGAAATATTTGCAAGAATATACTAGTAATTGAAATTTAAATTTGATGACTAACTGAAATATTGATATTTGAGTTTTCCCCTTTGTCCATTTCTTTCCTTTGTTTCCCACTAAATTTCTCCTTTTAATTATTTTCTAGAAGTCAGTAAATATACTTTGGTCATAGAACTATATACATCAATGTTTTTAAAACTAGACCAATTTTTGAACTGATGAAGGCCAGTTCACAGTTCATAGGTTGAACCACGGTTGAGTCAGAAATACTTAAAATATATTTTTGATATATATAATATATTAAGTAATAAACTAATATAGAATTATAAAAGAATTAAGTTACATAAAGCATAAAAGGATCATATTATATGTCCTACAACATAAAAAAATCATAATAAATAGTCAAATAATAGCAATACATATTTAAACCTCATACATGAGCCTTTATTTATTTAAAAATGTTTTTGAATAATTTTTAAGAAAATATATATTTTTAAAAAACTGATTTGAACTGGTTTTTTGCCACCAGTTTTTGACAGATTTTTTTTTTGCTTTACAGGTTTTCTTGATTTACAACCGGTAAACTGACTGGTTTCAAGTCATATTGGCTGGCCCAGTTTTAAAAATTATATACAGATTTGTATTATTATTGTAGCTCTCATGAAAGAATATAGTTGATAACAATTTTAAAACTGTGAGTATTAAAATATATAGATATTGATAGCAACAGAGCATACATTGAAAAATAAAGCTACATTCTATAAGATTCATTTCAAACTTATAAAAGGCACACCTGCTGCACAACAGATGAAAGAACCCTCATAAATCGTTCAACTTGTACAAGTAGCATACCAGCCTTTTCTGTTGCATTGTTAATAAGTGATTCATCCAAGCCAATGCCGTGATAGCGTGCACGCCATCTTGAAAGCCCTCTTAGTTCTCCTATTCTGAATCCAATCACTTCTACAGCAGGCTAACAAACATTTAAAATTTCATATGAGAGCTTGCGGTGAAGTTTGTTCAAATACTTTTTGAGTAGATTCAAAAGCAAATGAAGTTCTGATACCATGTCAATAATGGAAGAGTAAAACTTCAGTCGATTACGTGAATGCACATGAATGTTTAATATCTTGTAACAACTTATACAACACACTACCATACACCTTTTGTGAGGCTACACATTTTCTTTTAGAAAGGTTAGAGAATTATATTAAAGTTCCTCTGTGACAACTAAACTGGAACTTAGTTTTAGAACTATAATTGCAATTCTTTCAGAAGACATTGAACTTGAGCTCCTTCAAGCTGGCCACTGGGTGACAGCCTCTGAAGTCCCAAATCATTGTGCTAGGAGCAGGCTTGCCTTCAATGCCTACTTTGTTAACACATGGTAGGAAGGCAAAAATGACCTAGTTCAACACCACTAATGGGATTGGGATTTGGGATTCAACAAAAAGTTATAGAAGAAAGCAAAAAGACCTTAACACGGTCTTCATTGATCTAGGAAAAAAAACTATGACAGGGTCGCAATAAGAAGCTATTTGACATGAACATTAAAAGACCTTAACACGGTCTTCATTGATCTAGGAAAAAAAAACTATGACAGGGTGCAATAAGAAGCTATTTGACATGAACATTTTTAAAATATCTGCTTTCAAACAATAACACATTTCTCCTTATCAGTAAATATTGCTGTACCTGGAGGTGGTCCAAGACAATACGTTGAAGTTCTTTGCCTGCACCGGAGAGAACCTTTGAAATACGCTTAACACCCTGTGTAAAGCAACAAAGTTCAGAATGAAACTACATTCATAAAGAAGGGGAATACAACTAGATAAGGCTGTATACATACCACTTCTCCAAGAGTGTTAACGAGAAATTGATGAACTGGTGGGCTAGTCCTTGCACCACCCAAAAGGCTCAGAAACTCCTCTTGAGGTGACGAATCAAGTCCTAGTAACGGAAGATGGAAACAAATGAATTAAAGGGTAATAACCAAAACAATAAATAAATCCATAACTGTTATTGAGTTACCATGATTTATTATCAGAGTAGACAAAGATCTGAACTTCTCCTGAAATGTGTTCATGGCATCAGACCATTGCCTACACATAACTGATAATGATGTCCGAACAACCTCAGTCAAATCCTCTATGTTAGAAGCTTGTTGAGCTACCTGGTGAAGCTCATTTTTCCTATACAAAGGTAGAAGGAACTAAATTACAGAAATGAGACAGACAGAATGTCCATTGTAAAGCATGGCCACATCAATGTCATTTGGATTCCAAGACATAAAGATTTTACATGTTACAAGAATAAGAATGTAACAGTAGAACATCCCATTTCTGAAAGAATGTTTACCTATTCCAAAATATAGCTGTGTTCAGTGCTAAGCAATGCAGACCATGCTCATTGTTCCCAACCATTTGAATTTCTCCCAAGTCATCACCAACTTTAACAAGGTCTCCTGAGCACGTGACTATCAAACGACAAAGATCTTTTGATAAAGCAACCTAGTCACAAGTAACAACATCAGCTTCCACAAGTACTTACAAGGGAAGAGATGTAATATTAAACCAGTTTTTTGCCTTTATTTATCAGCTTAAACATTTAAGAGTGTCGTTTTATGCATGATATTAGAACCTCTATGATTGAGTGATCTAGAATTTGATCCTAGCTACCCTCATTCTCCTGATAAAAAGGTCAGATTCACCACAAGGAAAGAAGGCTTACACATTATCCACAATTCAAGCACAAAAGGCTCTTGCATTATAGGTCGAATTAAAAATGTAATATAAAGACCATACGTGTTGCTTCACCTAAAGCATAAGCCTTTTGAGGATATGGTCCATGATAGGTGTTAATTAACTTATGCAAGTTGAAGCCTTGAAGGTTCAATACTTTTCTTCACTGATTCATTCATGCTTGATGCATCAAACACATAATGAACATGGAATCTCACTTTCACCACCTACTTGTCTAAAGATTGAGTGAATAGAATTAGATCCACTGATTCATTAATCATTAATCTTTTGGCAGAATTTCAAACGAAGATAAGATAGCTTGCCATCCTTGATGTAGTTCTTCTGCTGCTTTGATTGTATTTTAATTTTCTCTTCTCATATTTCAAAAATTTAAAATACTGACTCACATATTAATTAGTTGACTAGCTAATTTCAAGCATCAAACTGTAGTATAGGGTTTTCCTAACTCCGTTCAAACTAAAGGGAAGTGGATCAGCAAATGAAATTCAGTGTTCAAAATAAAAGAAGGACCTACCTTGTGTATCAAAGCATTTGAAACTCCATTACTCATTTCTGAACCATCACAGAAAGTAGGAAAAGTGAGGTTGTGTATGTTCTGAAACACCAGCCACCATAAGAAGTTTTAATATTTATTGCAAAAAGAAACTAAGAAGCAAATAAAAAATATAGGTAACAAAGAAACAGACAAGGCTAACTTGATATTTATGTTTAGCATTAACTACTTGTCTGTGACAGACAATGACTTACAACTTTCCCTATAGGGAAGATGCCAAATATACTAAAACAAATGTTTCCATCTTTATCTGCACTGCATAGGATGTTGAATCGTTGGTGAGAAGAATTTGACAGCTCCTGAAATGAATCTTCGCTATCATCCATGAAGCCATTATCCCCAGATACCAATCCAGGCATCCGAGGAACTCTTGGAGCAGGAGGAAAGAAACGAGAGGTTCTATCTTCATATTTGGAAGTGTGACCAAAGTCATCCTAGAAGAAAATTTAGGGAGAAGATATTAAAATAGAAGTAGAAAAGAAAAATAAAAGATTCATCCAGTCAAGACACACAGATTCATCATATATAAGAGCCTTCACTGTGTACTGTGTAGTCAAGTCACGTAAATTTATTCACATGTCCTCCCATTTTTTCTCCCTCTCAACACCATCAATTTAAGAAGAACTGATGTGGAATGGTAATTATGTATATTTTCTGTTCAAGATATAATGTGTTATTCTAGTTTGGAACAAACTTTGAATAATCAAGCAGAAATATGAGAAACAATAAACCAAAAGAATGAAATTGGTGTTTAAAATTTTGGCATAATTTACCTCTTGCTTTTTTTAATTTAATTCCACCATACATTTTACACATTCTTCCCATCCAACTTAAATGATATCCATTTAGAGCATGTGAGAATTGAATCTACGAATTAGAAAATGATATCCATAGTTTAACAATGGCTAAGTATCATATCTCACTTGGACTTTGCTAAATAAAGTTACATATAGAAACCATATTTTAGTAGATAACAAGTATCTACAAGACATTCCAATGAATCAAAATTTACCAATCAAACTAAATATCAAGAGTAGCCATCAGACAGGAAGAAGCATACTGTAATTAGCTGACTCTCCTCCTCCCAGTTGAGACATATAATGGCAGCGCAATGTGATTTTAAGCTTCTTAATAGCTTTCCATTCTGCCGTATAGAAAATATCAAGAATTAGTTGTCAGAAAAAAATTAAAAGAAAAATAAACCAGAACTCTATCCACATACAAACAGAGACATATAAACACCATTGAAAAACGAACAGATCTACTTAGGGCCCCTGTTTGTTTTATCTTCAAAATCCTCTCACCATACACATGTTCCAATGCAAAATCTGTGGCTAAGATTAATTTCAAAACATATCCCAATTAAATTAAACAGTTCAAAATCATTAACATCAAAATCAATTCTACCTAACTTTAAAACATACAGACATTTTATCTATCAGGTAAACATTTTCCAAAGATTTTATCCCATCCTCCTAGGAAAACCAAAAAAGTTATTGACCAATGTTGGATTTTTTATTTATAATCCTCCCTCAGATAGAAGAATACCCTATTGCTTACTTGTTAGACTAGCAAATTTCAAAAATCTTATTACCAAAGTAATCTTAAATAAGTAGAAACTTTGATCGACAGTTATGGCCAGTATAGATACCCAATAATGTCACAATGCTAAAAGCACACAGCAAGAGGCTCAACGCTACATGAATTATTATATGTGAAACTAAACATTAGAGTAACTTGTTTAGTCTGGTATGCCTCAAAATAAATAGTCAGTCCAGGAACTCTTAGAAGTTCCAAACATACATTTTTCCCTTTAGATTTCTCATGGTAGCATACCATATGAAATAAAACATTTATTAAAACATAACATAATTAGAAGTGTAGGGAAAAAACAAATCAGGAACAAGTGAACAACTGACTAGAAAGATTAGTTCTGAACAAAGAAACCACTACCCACCTCAACATCATGCAGTGACAATGTCCCGTCATCAAGCCCAACAGCAATTGCTTTTCCATCAGGACGCCAACACAAAGATGTTATGCATCTTCCTACAGGAAAAAAAAATATCCCATTAACACTAGAGCACTGCAATTATAGCAAAATTCAATACACCAGAACAACACATGGCTTATTGTTTCAAGCCATTTCCACAATTTAACTATTTTACACAACATTAAAATAGAATTGTGTTAGTGGTATCAATTGTGGATTGTGAAAAATAGAGGAAAGCCAATAATCCACTATATGATATAGCGGTTAGTGTCGCAGGCATATTGTGGAAGTCACATAACAGTTGATTGGTACGGAGTATCTATTAGCTTAGAAGATTAATTTTCTCGGAGAACCTAATTGGTCCCCTTTAGTGGGTCTCCCAATCACATTTTTTTTTTCATTTACAAGGTTCAAACCCAAGACCTTGCTTAAGGGGACTATGCTCAGTATCACTCCGACCAACGACTTGTTGGTACATAACAGTTGAAATATATGATATATATGAATATATCAATTAAATTATATATGCAGAAAAAATTAAGTTTTTGTGCAAATAAAAGTAAAATACATCAAAATTGGCATTATATTAACTCAAAAGTTCAATTGGCTAGAGACTCGCCAGAGATGACACGAGGATGCAAGACACATGTTGAACAATGATAGCGGCCGCAACAGCGGGCAGAGTCGCAATTGCGAATCAAAGAAATTCACCTATTGCATAGCGCTATAGGGGCTATTTAACAACACTTTATTCATACAAAAATTTATACAACTTTTTTTCTCCCTATTTCTCTCCATCACACCATTAATTGCATCTCATAATTTTCTCTCTCCTCTCTCCCCTTCTCTCTTTTTATTGTATGATTTGTACAAATAACATTTCTCATATATAAATACTGCATATTCAAGTATATAAGCAGTTTTTACCATCAATTCAAAAATAGGTAAAAATCGAGGAGAACTAGTAAGGAGAGAAAGTGAGACCTGGAGTAATGGTCCACAAGCGTTGCCAATTGAAACGATGGAGCAAGATCTTAGAATCGTCAGTCACCATGGCGAGCAAGTCCTTCTCGGGATTCCACTCCGCAATTTTGATCTACGATTCCAAAATTCATTCAGCAAGATATAAATTCAGCATGGATACATAATTTAACAGTAACATGAATGGGAAAGTGAAATTTATTTAAAAGTAAAAAAATAAAAAACCTGAGAAGCGAGGGGTTTATCGAATTGAAGCTGAAAGGGAATCACGCGAGAGGATTCGTCGGTTTCCATGTCTAACAGAAACACTGAGCTTCTCAGAAAGTTCAAAATGCAGAGTGATTCAGCAAAGAAAGAATGGCGTGAGTGCAAGAAAACCCTAAGCAGTGAAGTGAGGGTGGTAAAGGAACGAGAAATGGGAGATTAAATAGTGAAATGACGGAATGGAATAGAAGAGAGGAGAGAAGAATGACAGAAAGTGATTGCGGCCAAACTTCCTTCTGCAACCTCACTATAAATTGCCTTTCACGACCTGGGTGTATTTAGGGAATTAATTCTAGATATATTTTTATATCTTTAATTTTATTAAAGAATTATTTTAAATTAAATAAGTTTTGAATTGAATAAAATTTAATATTAAATTTTATTTATAATAAAATGTCTAAATATAAATCAAATCACTTAAAAAATAATTTTATCAAATTAATTCATTCAAAATTAATTTTACATGAAAGACACACTTCCTCAACAACGATATCTTCAACTTTCTGATAGCTCCAATCGAACCATAACTCCATAAGCACCAATTCTCCCACACATGAACCCTCCACAAGTTCGTGGAATTTGTCGTCGATGTCAAACTCTCTTACCACCTCCTATTCCCCTCCTCGCCATCACCCCTAACCTTAGAAACACCATCCCTAATTTCCATGACATCCTCCAATGCTTCACCTTTGACAACATTTGCAAAATCACGTCAAGTACCTCCCCCTAAAACCACCTTCGTGATGGCCTTCAACGATGGAACCCGAATCAGTAGCAAGAGATTCAACATTGTGTTCCCGATGGTACGTTATAAAAGAAAGGAGAAGATAAAAAGTGGAGAAGGAAGAGAAAAATAAAAATAAATGGATAGAACTGTACAAGTAGCTGATTTCCGCCATAACTTTTTGTATTGCAAGTTTTTTGTGTTCGATGTATAATACAAATAATTTTATATTGTATCTTGTTTTGATGTGTTTATGTATTTGATAAAATAATAAAAATTTTACTATAAAATTTTAGGTGCATTAATAACACATTAACATCGTTGAGACACCTCCATGGAAGTCCGGGTGCAGAGTCTGACGGTGCGAGGCCGTCACGACGACGCGACTTAGCTTCGCTAGAGTTTATCAAACTAAAATTAAAAAAAAAACATAATGAGAAGGAGAAAGATGACGATGAGAACATTTAAATGTAACAATGAAAAGAAAAAAAATAATGATAAAAAAGGAAAAGATGTCCATGTCAACTAACAAGGTATGACTATACTAAATTTAATGAGTTAGAAGTTTGTGAGTATTTATCACAATATCATTCTTTAATTTGTATTATCTCTCAATCATCCTTTGAATCAAATGTTGAATAAATATTTTTATAATATTGAATCCCTAGTTTTTTAGGGAATCAAACTCACTAAATCATAATCATTAATTTTCAAATTGTTAACCGAACTTATATAAAATGTTTTTTAACTAGTGGGAGACATCTCCAACCCTAACTTGCCTTTGTCCGTTGAATAAATAAAAATTATGGATTTTTTTACAAAAACAATAACAATTCTATGTAATGATGAATGAGTAATTTTAAGATTTTATATTTAAAAAATAGGGTTTTAAATATGAGGTTATTTATAACTATTTAGAAATGTTTCTTATTTTAAAATATTTCATTTGTTTCGCTCAATAAAGGTCTTATAAATTTTCAAATTGCGGCCCAAAACGAAACGACTTAAGCATTTATTTGATAGAGGAGAAATAGAGAGAAGGAGGAGAAATAAAAATGAATAGGTTTTAATATTGATATTTTTTTCCTTCATAAAATATTTCAAAATCAAGTCGTATGCATCCTAAGTCCTAACTACACAAATAGCTCATTTTGCAGGATAAGAAAGAAGAAATTAAAGGTTTTGTTCTATTAAATTAAACTCATATCTCACTGGAATTTGGGTTTAGTTCTCATCCGATGTGAAAACTTTGTCAATAATATCTATAATTATTTATTAAGTTTTGAGGTCTGTTGTAATATTGATAGACTCCCGTTATCTAACTAACCAACTAAACTATGTGGTTAGAAAGAAAAATGTAAGCACCACCACTTCCCCCAAAGATTAAATATTGCTTTTCAAACATTCTCACCGCCATAAATACCATTAAAGACTAATCACGTACATTTCCTCCCATGGTCCTGCTGTCATTTTTTCTAGTTACACCCTCAACACTTTGCCTCAAAATCGGTATTAATTTCAACATGTGTTGATTCCAGTAGAATTAAGTTTAAGTTTGAATATAGTAAATCTTACAAAAGATGTCAGCTAGATTCTCAATAAAAAATTAGTCATTAGCATATAAAATTGATAAATACTGTAATGTAAAAGTTATACCATATACCGTCACAACTCACACGACATCAACTTATGGTTGTGATTTTTGTGAGTGTTATATTCTGATTTTATATAGTTGATATATCTATTTATCTTCTAAATGTGAGAGCGGCAATGGCCTGCCACAAACAGCATGCATTGCAAAAATGTATCCATCAATATGCCAACAATATCCAATGTAATATATATGTTGCTGCCTAGAAATTAACATTGAACCGGTTTTCATTTTAAAATCTAATGACTTGCCTCGGAAACTAGTTTTCTAATGCAGATTGAGTTTTCTTAATCTTTCCTATATAAATGGCAACCACAAAATCTAAAGAAGGATCACTGAAAAAAAGGATTGGAAGAGAAAGAAAAATGGCCAAATCTACCATCACCAGTTTTGCTCTGATATTCTCGTCTCTTCTCATTATGGTGCTTATAGCTGAAAGTGGATCAACTCCAACCGGTAAATCTTCAATATATTTCGAGTGTTACAGTGGTTTAATGATAATTTTTAGTATAATGTTCTCATTTCCTATACTGGGCCACACATGATTTATTCATATAGTTTTAATTTTATTTAGAGAACTTTTAATTGTTATGATGTTTATCTGATTGCGAGAGACAGTGAAAGAAGTGTGGTTTTAGAATGTAAGGATGCCATGCAGACTATAATGATGATATACTAATAAACCACTATACAATGTATATTTGCTTAAATTTGCAGTTGCAGACCCAATATGTAACACTGTTCATGGTGTGGAAGAAGCTGAAACTTGCACCAGCATCGTTCAAAGTTTCAATCTAGATGAGCGCCACTTCCTCGATATCAATCCCAATATCAACTGTAACCTTATCTTTGTTGGTCAGTGGGTGTGTGTGGATGGCAAAGTGATTTGAGTTTACGTACCAAGAATCCAAGTATCGATCCAACTTTGATTAAGTATAAGTGAATAAGTGTATGAAGAAATAAGGAGAACCTAATTTTTCCTATTTATATTATTCTATCATCACAATCAGAAGTTGTATGTTTGAATATTTGAAGAATGTATGAATTTGCTCATATCTAGTGCAGTTGTTAAATTGACGTTCGAATTCTAAATTAGTTCCTGATCGATGTTGAAACGATAGCCCGCATCAACTGCAACGGTGCAAGCAAGATTAATTATTAACATATTTTCCCACAACTATTAAACAGATGGAGAATAGAAAAAAGACATAACAAAAGTGATCAAATGCAAAATAAATGAAAAAGAAGGAAACTAAAAGGATGGAAACATAGAAACCATAGACGCACGACATTTCAGCTCATAACTTGTCGCCGGTTAATTTCTATCCTACGCATTTTGGATAGAAAAAGTTATTATAGCATCTAGGAAAATCTGAGATTTTTGGTACAGTTATTCTTTGGATTAATAGTTGGATAAGTCTGAATACACCAAAAGAAGAAAAAAAATTAAAAGTAAGGAAGTCTAAATCAATTCATTAAGTAAAATATATGAGTTGATATAAATTTAAAAATTATTTTTTCTGTGAGAGTAACAAAATGGTCTATAATATTTTTACAAGACGAAAAAATATAATAAACTTTTAGAAATACACAATCGCATCATAGAAAAAATCAAAATACTTTCACAGGTAACTTGATTTCATTTTTTTTATTTTAATTTGATATCCAAAATTCAATTCCTTCTTCTAGTATTGTAGCTTTCATTTTCCTTTTTTTTTCAGTTTTATTTCAGAACTACCTTTTCTACTAATTTATTATGCTAAAGAAACAAAAGTACTTTCACGATAGATTCTTTAGTTAGACAGGTAGATCACCTTCACAGGCAACTTGATCTCATTTCCATTTTTTTATTTTAATTTGATATCCAAAATTCAATTCCTTCTTCTAGTATTCTAACTCTCATTTCCTTTTTTTTTTCAGTTTTATTTCAGAACTATCTTTTTTACTAATTTATTTTATCAAAGAAACAAAAGTACTTTTCACGACAGATTCTTTAGATAGACCAGTAGATCACCTTCATAGGTATCTCAATATCATTTCCATTTTTTATTATTTTAATTTGATATCCAAAATTCAATTGCTTCTTTTAATACTATAACTTTCATTTCAAATTAATGAAGAAGAAGAAGAAGTAGTACTAGTAGTCTAATTTTGTGTAGCTAAAATAAAAAGAAAGAATTAAAAATAAAAATGAAAAAAATATATTTTTTTCAGACCAAATCCACTCTAAAATGCATGCTTTATTTGTATAATTAATAATCCAACGGCCAAAATTCAAGGCTGATGATCTTTCGTAGAGTTTGGCGTTATTAAACCTCATCGAACGCATGAATTAATTAATACAAAATTATTTATAATGATATTAAATTTAAGTTATGAGTATACAATTATATTAAATGTTTAAAAAGAAATTTATTATTTATAATGATCATATTCAACCTAATCTTGGATCATTTGACTTTTGTTGTTGTTGATTTTCAGAACGAGTTCTTGATGCAATCTGGCTAGGATCTTTTTAGATATATTGAGGATGTGTGTTCCTCTAAAAGTTGTGAAGCTATTTTATTTGCTTTGGTGTGTTCTTCTTGTTTAATTGTATGGTGGAAAATGGGCTTTGTGTAGCTTTGTTTGTTAGGTGGAAAATGGGTATTTTTCTAACTTTTACACATCTTGTGCATGGAGTTGGCGTTAATAATATTTCTGATTGTTTTTAAAAAAATCTTATTTGATATGAACAAGATGACTTCCAATAAAAAATACTTGTAATTCATAAAAAGAGATAGATGAATAAATTATGTTTTAATAATATAAAATAATTTTTCATTATCATTCAATCACAAAATTATTATATATAATAAATTTATTTTTTTAGTTTTAGGTTAGAGATCATAATTCTCCAATTCATTTGGTCAAAAATTAATTAAGTTCGTTGATTCAAAAAAATTATATACAATAAGAATCGAATACAAATTCTCTCATAAAATAAATTATTTTCACTCATTTATATGAACGAAACAGAATCATATACCAATACATTAATCTTTTGTGTTGAATGATAAGTTTATTGACTTTTATATCAAAGTGTTGAATAATATACTAATTTAATTTCTTATTGGCAACAATAATGTAAACTTTATATTATTAATAGTGATGACCGTTAAATTAAAAAAAAATTTGTATAAAACAAATTAAAAAGACAATTTTGTAACTCAGGATATTGGCTCCAAAAAAGTGGGCTTCTTGTACAATAGTCAGTCACAAGGTTAAACAAGGGGAGAGAAGAGGCATCAACGTGTATGACAGTTAAATGCAGTCGTCTAAGGACAATCACCATACTTTGCACTAAGACATGCATGCACACGCCAATGCAAAAAATATACAAGAATGTGCTTCCTAGAGAATTAACTAATATATATTAAGGTATAGCCAACTTTCTTTTTAAAACACAATTAATGCATGACATACCTCGAAAACTATTTGTCCCTATGCAGATTGGTTTTTTCCTATATAAACTAAAAAAGTTCAGTGTCTAAAATCGCAACACTAACTTTAGAGACACGTAATTAATAGAAAAAAGGGGATTGAAAGAGGAAGAATGGTGAAGTCTACTAACATCAATTTTGCTCTCATCTTATCATTTCTTCTCATTACGATCTTTATAGCTGAAAGTCGACCAACAGCAACAGGTAAATCTGCAATTTCATTTTTAATTTGTTAGTAATATATATATTTGACTTAAATACTTTTTCAATCCTTGCAATTTGAGTCTTTTATTAATTATTTTTTTTGTTTTTAATTTTTACAATTTAATTATTCAAAGTGTCATTTAAGGAAATTTAAGAACAAAAAGTAAAATAAACATAGTTTATAAGAATTAAAAATAAAAAAATAATTTTATAAAAATAAAAAAAAAATATATTAAATCACATGGACTAAAAATATATTTAGATGAATATATTTTGAGTCATTTTCACAGGTGCAATTGGCAAAACTTGTCTATAGCTTTTATACAATGTACTTTATTGTGGGGCTATAAATAATTATGGTAACAGAAATGATTTAGACACAATTCCTGTCATGAGGCGTGTCTAATCTTAATAGTTTTTTTTTGTCATTTATCATAATATTGATGCGTGAAGTGTTTATCAGACTAATTTCTATAAAAAAATTGATTGGTTAATTATTTTCTAATAATATTTTTTTATTCATAAAATTTAAACTCAACACCTTATTTAAAATATTCAAACTCAGATTCAATCAAACCTTATTATCATCTGGTGACTGGGGAGCTATAGTCCGAGAGAAGTGAGAGTTTAGAATTAATGCAACAGTGAGATATCAAGACTATAATAGATTATGTAACGATAATAATAAACCACTATCTAATCTAATAATTATTATATAAATTTTGCAGTTGCAGACCCAGTATGTAGCATAATCCATGGCGTAGTAGAAGGTGAAACTTGCTTCACCATCATTCAAAGGTTCAGTCTTGACCAACGCCAACATCAATCCTAACATCAACTGTAACACTATCTTTGTGGGACAATGGGTGTGTGTGAACGGCAAAGTCATTTGAGTCGTGTCAGCAATCCAACATATATATATATATATATATATATATATATATATATATATATATATATATATATATATATATGTCTAATTGAATAAATGTATAAAAATAATATTAAAATATTTCCTTGGCTTTTATGTTACAGTGTTGATTACTAGAATTAGCAGTAATAGGTAAATGGAAAGAAAAAAAAAGTTTTTTTTTTTTTTTTTGTGAAGGAAGGGAGGACACTCCCAACCAACTAACCTTAAAACCTGCAAAGAACACGATTGAACTTACATAGGCTATGGCCTAAGAAATAAATAGAGTGATGATAAATTCATTTGTCGGGAGCAAAAAGCATTTACTTTGAGCAAAATTGTATTAGAAAGTGTTACTAATAAATATTTTAACTAAAAATTTAGCACTCCAGAGACTAACTAAAAATCTGTACCTAACAATTCGGTTCATTTTATGAGTATTTTAAATTTGAATAAACAATAAAAAAATTATATTTCATTTATATTTTTTAAGTTTTGGGTCTTTACTTCCTGCACCCCCAAAAGATCCTAATGGACACAAATACTCCTCACCACCACTGACTCCCTCCTCCTCCAGGGGACAGCCGCCACCCTCTTTGATGTTATTAGGTCACTCAGAGTCACCATAGTGAACACCCCTCCACCATATTCCAAAATGGACTGGGGGAGTTGGCATCGTTGGTAGGGAAGAGGGGTATTTAACTTTTGGCTGTTTGAGGCTTTTTGGGGGTGCAGGAGGCAAAAAAAAGTGGTTGTGGGAAGTAAAAGCCTAGGTTTTGTCATCATCGATGCGTTAAGAAGCATGCTCTTCCTATCCCCTCTATCCCTCCGAAACGCAAAGCGCAAAGCGCAAAGCGCAAAGCGCAGTTGTTGCTCTTTGAACTCGAACGAAGTTCTCCGAAGTCGAAACACTCGTTCGATTCGCTGAACTCTGAAGTTAATTTTTGTTGCGAAAATGTCGGTGGCGAAGAAGTTGATTAGATGCGTCATCCTTGACTTGGACGGCACGCTGCTCAACACAGGTTTGTTTGTTTTGTTTGTTATCATTTGCTCACTCAATCGAGTAGCTGCATATTTTTCTTTGTAATTGGGGCTTTGATGCAGATGGCATCGTAGGCAACGTTTTGAAGGTTATGTTAGGTAAATACGGAAAGGAATGGGACGGAAGAGAAGCTCAGAAGATAATTGGAACGACGCCGTTTGAGGCCGCTGCTGCGGTTGTGCAAGATTATCAACTTCCCTGCTCCGCCATTGAATTCCTCTCCGAAATTTCGCCACTCTTCTCTGACCAGTAATAATCCGTTACATCATTGTTCTTGTGCATATGGATCTTGCGTAGAGATATCTTGTCAATTGAGTTTTGAATGTGGAATCAGTTAGTTAATAATACTTGATTACTGAACTTTTAAGTTAAGGAATACACTTTCGTGACTTAAGGTAGAGGTAAACACAAGATTCACCTCTGGATATTTATTAACCCATAATGAAGCCGATATCTTAGGAAATTTGTCTTTAAACAATTAATTTGTTGTCCGAAAGCTTTGCTTGATTTGGAGATATTGAACTTAATTTCTGAGGGAACTTTTCTCTTAAAGTTTTTGCTCTGTTGGCGTTTTAGGTGGTGCAACATTAAAGCACTTCCTGGTGCTAATAGGTTGGTTAAACATTTGAAGAGTCATGGAGTTCCTATGGCCTTGGCGTCAAACTCTCCAAGGGAAAGCATCGAAGCCAAAATATCCTATCATGATGGTTGGTTTATTTCAGGAATTTTAAGCTTCTTTTGTCTTTGATTGTCTTTGTTAATGCAAGTATGGGCTTGTTTCTTCTTTTGTTTTCTTTGTGTACAGGATGGAAGAATTCTTTCTCTGTTATAATTGGTGGAGATGAAGTAAGAACAGGGAAACCTTCCCCTGAAATGTGAGATGCAATGATGTATTGTCTAGCCTTGATTACTGAGGAGTGAGCTCACTTGACTACTGTATTAGAAAGATCTTTGTCTTCTAAAAAGTTTTATGTTTTGTTTTATGATGTTAGATTCCTTGAAGCTGCTAGGAGGTTAAACATGGAGCCTTCCAGCTGTCTTGTTATTGAAGACTCTCTGTGAGTTCCTTGATTTCTGTCTTTCTCCTGGTACCAATTCCTGTTTCATATGTTTTCCTATGTCATCTCTAAGTCTTCTTTGCCGTTACTCTTTCTGATGGATTTTATTTTCTTTTATCTCTACTAAATTCATATAAAGATAACCTCTTTTCCTTTTGGTCCCTACTCTCTTCACAGGAAAAAAAAGTTTCTAAATTTTTTGGAGAATCTCTAAATATCTCTCTTTCCCTGGAGATTCTGTTTGGATTTGGTAGCCTAAGGCTTGCAATTTTGATCTTGTAATTAGATGTTTGGTTTTGAAGTAATCACATATTGGCTGAGGACGACTGTCATGTTGATAGATTGTCCAGCCAATATTACATGCTTTTTACTTGTGGGGATGGTGGCAAATTTTTGAGGAAGTGAAGCACACATTTATTGTATTTGATGTGATTGCTGAGTGGTTAGTCAGGTGCAGTGTCTATATGAATGCGTTTAATTTGCTAAAAAAAAGGACTGGACAACACAAATGCTTGTTCCATGATCGATTTTAAAAATCTTCTTGTAAAAAGAATAAAACAAAAGATGAAGTGTAGGAAAGTATTCTAAATATTTATTGCTCAATAAACCATGGAAATATGGGACTTTTTTGTCCCAGCACCCCACTACTCAAAACTGAAAAATACTCATCAGTTTGGCAAAACCCCATTAATTCCAATGGGGAACAATTAGCAAGCCTGACCCAAAGTTATATTCAAACATGGACAGAAAAAAAAGTGGTATTGTAACTCCTACTGTGTTGCTTTGCTTGTACTGTCCCTTGATGTATATCAAACACACCTTATGTGATTGATGAAGAGAGACTGAGTGTTTTGGATGCAATGGGACTCAACTCTTGTGATAGAAATTTGAGAGAATCCATGTAATATTTTTTTTACCCTAGCTTTACAATAGCCGAAGATTGCTTGCTTAGTTCCTACAAGGTTTCTATAAATGGATGGTGATTTTAATCCTAGACTTTTTTCTGTCTCTACTTGATACTTCCTTTTCTTCCATATCTTGTTTCTAAAATCAAGTATACTTGGCTACTCAGACCTGGGGTTACTGCAGGAAAGACTGCTGAAATGGAAGTAGTTGTTGTACCATCACTTCCAAAACAGTCGCATCTCTATACTGCAGCAGATGAGGTGATCAATTCCCTACTTGATTTGCGACTCGAAAAGTGGGGTCTGCCTCCATTTGAAGATTGTAAACCCCAAATACTTTAAGATAGTCCATTTTGTATGTGTTGTGTTTCTTTTTATTGTATGTCATTTATATTTGAACTATTATTTTAAATTATTGCAGGGGTGGAGGGAACTTTGCCCGTAGATCCCTGGTATATTGGTGGTCCTGTTGTCAAGGGATTTGGTCGTGGCTCAAAGGTACTTGGGATCCCTACAGGTTTGTTTCAACTTATTTCTTGAACAACTTTTGGTCTATTATACTGTCTTAAACAATCTGTGATAGATTATTATACTAATGGTAATTTGTACTTTCTTCCAGCCAATTTATCAACAGAGGGCTATTCAGATCTCCTTTCAGAGTATCCTGCAGGTGTTTATTTTGGTTGGGCTGGATTGTCGGCAAGAGGTGTTTTTAAAATGGTGATGAGCATTGGTTGGAATCCATATTTCAACAACAAAGAAAAGGCTATAGTAAGTGCTTTATTATATACCTCCAGCTATAACTATTTACCTATGAATTTTCATATTATCTATGCCTTTTTGTTTCAGGAACCATGGTTACTCCATGACTTTAATGAAGATTTCTATGGGGAAGAACTGCGGCTTGTTATAGTTGGTTACATACGTCCCGAGGTACAGCTGAATGAGTATTTTTTTTCTATAATTTTTCTCCCTGTCATCCTTGTACTGTCCCCCATATACTTTTCAAGTTTCACTAAAATTGGGCATTGTGCACAACAGGTCAATTTTTCATCCCTTGAAAGCTTGGTAGCTAAAATTCATGAAGATCGAAGAGTTGCTGAGAGGGCTCTTGATCTTCCCTTATATTCAAGTTTTAAGAATGATTCGTATTTGAGAAGCTCTTAGTACAATTTTTTTTATCCCTTAGCTTCTTGTCGAATAAAACCCTGGTGTTAATTGTTGTAAGTGCAAAATCCAGTTATTCAACTCGAAAGCAGTTCGCATATTATACCCTATGATTCATAATCATGCCAATGCAATGTGATTTGGAACATGCATAAAGAAATACTGAAAAAAAATAAGAGTCATTGTTTGCATTTTACTATCTAAGTGCCTATTGGGGATTTTGACCTTTAATTGAGTTCCTCACATATCTTAAAGGAGATTTGCCAAAAACTTTCATGTATCCTACGTGGGTTCTATGCTCTCTATTAACAAGGAAAGGTCGTGAATCAAGATAGGGTGTCAAATGGATACCAAATTTTAAATTAAATGATGGGTAAAGGTTAAACTATAAAAACTTGTATTCAACCAATGAATTTTGAATTATTTGGAATAATGAGCTACAAAATATGTTGGATGAACCATTACCTCCGATAACAAATGGCGACAAAATTCAACGAATTTTGATTTTTTATTTTATTTTTATAGTTAGATGGATTAATTGGATTTGTACATGGATGAATTGAATGATTAGTAGATAAATGGATTGAATTCCATCTCCTAGGCCACTTTACATAATCCAAATCCGTTAATAATTTGTTAAAGTGCATTCCAGGTTAAATCAACATTTTATATTGTTTGCTTAGTAATAAAAGCTAGTTTTTTTTTTCTTTTCATGGCAGTAAGAATTTATTAAAGGACTTAGTTATTTTCACATCAACTTTGATACGTTGTGATTATACATTCTTTTATTATGGAAAAGTCAGGGTGGTTTTAAGCAGTGTCTTTTTGTGCATATTCGTAGGAAATCAAAGCAGTTGGCTGATTCCTTTGGGAAGTATGGTCTATCCTTAGACAATGATGTTTGTTTCTTCCTTCCAAAAAAAATTATGTTTGTTTCTTTAATTTTGCTCCTTATTTTGTCGTTCAGTCCTTTATGGAGGATGTTGGTGTATGTATTTGCCAAGTGAATATAAATTAAGCTTTTTAGGTCATGGCGTGTCTGCCCAACCAATTCAGAAAAAAAGAAAAAACTTTCTTTTAATAGAAAATCTTGGTCAAGAAAAAAAAAGTGTACTGGATTAAAATGAAAGTGATATAACAATAGTGACAAAAAAAATTGTGAAAATAGCATTTTCAAAATTGAATTGAATACGATATACCATTAGCCACTTAAAAAACAAATAAATGTCTTTTTGTTCCCCTTCATTCATACCACAAATGCCACCAAATTGAAGTCATAAAACACTTGTGTTTGACATAAAAATAGGAATCATGCTTCCAAGTTCCAACATCATCCGAAGGAAAACAATTGCTCCTTTTTACAAAGATGTTAATTCAATAATCTTATTTTGTTAAGCTTCACCTTGAAACTTAAATAATTGAAAAAGAGTTTATAGGAGAATAACAAAACCACTTTCATGAACTTAAATCAAATACCTTATCTTATTTTGTTAATTCTATTATCAGTTCAAGCTGACATAAAGTTAGCCTCGATCAATCAATTGCGTGTTACAAACTCATATAACACAACATCCAAACACATACAAGCACACAAACAAGCCACGGGATAACCTAATGACCTTAATGATGTTTCCCCCGAAAGACTTCAATAAACAAAACTTTTTATCTGACACATAACTCAACTCTTTCATTCTTTTCACTTCCCACTCACATACTAACTTTGACATCGAAGTCCTCATAGATTGTACCATTAGAGTGTCACCCATCACGACTCACATGTACTCTATTCTAAATTTCTTTGAAAAATTTCAATTTTTGACAGGACCTTCTTGACCCCTTTCGAGAATACATGTAAAAGTATTTTTTTTATTTTAAAATTTAGTTGTAAATACAACCTTTTTTAGAAATGACCTAAAAGAGTTATTTTTTCAATAATCACAATTTTTTTGTTTTGATTAAAAATACCATTTTTATTATAAAAATAATGTTTGAAAAATTTTGTTCACAAAAGGGGCTGAAACCATTAATCCAATGGACTTCTAAGCTCAAAATTTAAAAAAGAAGTAAACAAAAACAAAATGTTGCAAGCGTGAGGGAGTGAGTTTTTGGCGCTTATAATGAAAGCTTCGAGCACCAGCAGCGTGGTTGTGGCAGTAGCGATGGGAGAAGAAGAGCCAGAGGTGCTTGAATCGGAATCCAATGTAGTCAACGCCAACGGTAACAGCAGCAACAGCAACGAAGAATATTCCTTCCCCGTTCTTCGTTTCGATGTCTCTCCTCACAGAACCTACCATTTCCACCGCCAGTTCATCACTCCTTCCAACCCTAACAATTTCTTCAAGGCCGTTAAATGGTACTCTCACTCTTCTTCTATATCTTCCACTACCTTTTTCTCGATTCCAAATTCAACTTCTGCTTCTCTCTCATCTTAGGTCACCCGATGGTTCCTGTTTCCTCACCTCTTCCGACGACAACACTCTCCGCCTCTTCGCGCCGTAACTTGACCTTTCAACTCTCACTATCTGCTCTAATCTAGTATTTCCCTACAACTAATTGATTCACTTTCCTTTTCCCTTCTGCAGACCGGGAACCGAAAGCGACGCTCCCGTTGCTGCTTCCGGCCACGGCGACGGTAATCACGAGAGTTCTTTGTTTGTTGCAGATTCCTTTGCTGCAAATGTAGTCATGCATGAAGGAGAGTCTATACATGATTTCTGTTGGTATCCTTACATGTCTTCATCAGGTCTTTCTTTTCTCTTGGAAAATGTTTGCATTTTTTTTATAATTTAATTCTGTTTTCTCTGCTTCTTCTACTTTGATAGCTGATGATAATGTGTATGTCTATTGGTCTTTCTTGTTGGATGTTTTCAGATCTGGTGACCAATGTTTTTGCGACTACTACTCGCGACCATCCGATTCATTTATGGGATGCTACCTCGGGCCAGGTACTTCCTTTGTTACAGATTTCAGTTTTGCGCTTGAAGTGTTCTGCACAGAAGAATCTAGAAAATAATCAACATCATCGCTGCTAAGAGCCCTAGAAAGCTTTGCAAAAGTGTCAAAATTATAAAATGTAGGAATGGAATATTGAGGAGCTAGAAATTTGTAGCACCGATTGAGTAGGGATATAGCTTTTCTTGAAGTGTCAGTAATGTTACAAAGATTTTGAAAAAACTGTCACTGTCATGGTTGCGGTTTCATTGTGTTCCTTGATATTGTGAGAAATTGCGGACAAATGCGGCTACAGTTGCAGTTATGTTGCAGCCAGAGACACTCCAAAAACATTGACATTGTGGCCGAAAACATGGTTGTGGACCATTTTTTAAAACCTTGAATTTTACTGCTAAGAACTAATATTATCGGTAGCATTAAAGATACATTGTGGTTTTTGTACTGCTATTGTGGTTTCTGACCATTTGATGAAACTTGCAGTTACGTTGCACATATCGGGCATATGATGCTATGGATGAAATTACAGCTGCTTTTTCAATTGCTTTTAATCCTGCAGGGACTAAGTAAGCTACTTGTTTCTTTTCAAGGACCAATAGTTTGCAAATTGTAGATACACGATGCAATGTTTCTATGATAACTTATATTTCATGGTCACAAGTCCCACATTTTTTTCCTCTTCAACCTTTCTTAAGCTTTCTTCAGGACATTTAGGCTTGCATATGTTTGTAATCCTAGTAAATATGGCTAAATTTGTTTGTGGTCTTTTGAATTTTACTTATTTTTTGCTGGTTTTAGTCCTCGTAAATTTTTAAATGGACTGTCAGACTGTCACCATTTTTAGTGATGAAGTAGCCATGCCACATCAATGTCCATTCTAAGGTGATGTGTGTTCTGATATGCTTAGATGCATGTCACGTTATCAATAAGTGGTGACAAGGATTATTTTAAAACAAATTTTATAGGGACCAAAACCGAATAAAAAATATTTTGGAGGATGAAAACCAAATTTAACTATATTTACAAGGACTAAGCATATATTTGCTAGGACATTTAAATATATTGTCATCCATTGGGCTATTATGTTCAAACTGTTATTGGCAAATAAATATACCTTACCTAAGTAAGTTGACAGGCTTGTTATCTGACTGTGATAATCTGAGTCAACATTTAATTCTTCCTTGTTTTTCAAAATGTGGTGTATTTTTGGTTTACTTTATTGGATTGATGAATGTGTGATCGTGTAAGTTATTTAAACTCTTGCCTTGTCTTGTAGGATATTTGCTGGATACAACAAATGTATTAGGTTGTTTGATTTACATCGCCCTGGTAGAGATTTTGAATTGTATTCTACAGTAAAAGATAAAAAAGAAGGCCAAACAGGTAATTTTCAAATCAGGGCTGTTGATTTTTTTTTTGAGGGGGAGGGGGGTTTGGCGGTGGCAATGATGTCTATAAAATATACCTCATCTGAGAAAATTCTCTGGTTCAAACGGATGCATATAATTCAGTTAATATTAATGCAGGTATTATATCTGCTATGGCTTTTTCTCCATTTCCTTCTGGGATGCTAGCTTTGGGTTCTTACAATCAAACTACTGCTATTTATAGGGAGGACAACATGGAACTTTTGTACTTTTTGCATGGTCAAGAAGGTGGAATTACACATGTAAGTTAGAATTACCTGTAAATAATTGATTCTCATTATAAAATTGAGAAGAAATCCTAAATTTTTCTCTCCTTCAGGTCCAGTTTTCCAGAGATGGAAATTATTTATATACTGGAGGTCGGAAGGTAAGATTTGCATGTTTTCTTCTCTAGGTCTAGAGTTTGGTCAGGTCTATGGGTCATATACTTGTCACACAGCTGATTCTTACTTGAAGTAGTTCAATGTCTAACATTCATTATTGCTTGAAGGATCCTTACATACTCTGCTGGGATGTGCGCAAATCTGTTGATTGTGTCTACAAGTACCTACTCTCTCTCTTCACTTGACTGTGGTTTATCTTTGAATATTTTGTATGAATTGAAGAAAACTATTATGTATACGATGTTTGGAAAACTTAAATTATGGAAATTAATTTTTTTCCAAGAGCTCCCTTGGGAAGCCGTAAAACAAAACTATTTCCCCCAAACAAGATATTCCAAACATTTAATATGAAGTATACATTTTGGAAACAAGACTGAGGTAAAGTTGTGATTCAAGAGAGTAATGAAAGTAAAGCCTACTGTATAGTAAAGCCTACTGTATAGTATTGCCCTCAAAATAAAGGATTGGAATTCCTTATTGAGTTTTTCATAGACTTTCCATTTTTTAACAATCAGAGGGAACACATAATAATATGCCTCTCAAAATTCCAAAGATCCTGCTTTTTTGCATGTGAATTCCAAAGCTAAATTCCCATATCTCATTAACTGCTGATGTGTGCACTATATAGTCAATCCAAAGATCCTGCTTTTTTGCATGGTAAAGTTGCTGTTTGCTATCATATGTTTTTGTATATTTACATTATTATACTTATGAAACCTTAATTGATTCCAACTACATCGTTCCTCTTGTTTTATAGATATTTTATTTATAAATGCACACTTTTACTATTTATTCCATAACTTACATGCTGGAAGCTGAGTGGATGCATCTTTTCACCTTGTTACTAGGTTATACAGATCATCAGAAAACACCAATCAGCGGATACTGTTTGATATTGACCCTTCTGGAAAGTATCTTGGTACAGGTGGCCAGGTATCTTCTTCCTTGAGCATTCCTGTTATCTAGCAATATCAATGGTCGTCAATTAATATCCAGTTTATGTTTTTAAATTAATATATTTTCATTATTTTTTGGTTACAGGATGGTTTAGTACATATATATAATCTCCAAACTGGGCAGTGGGTGTCAAGTTTCGAGGCTGCTTTAGGTACTTAAGTTATTTACTCTTAAAAGATTCTGGTGTTATATTTTGTCCCAATCTTGGCTTTGATCTCATTTTTCATGCCACCTTTATCATATCTATTAATTTCTGAAGTATTTTGCCTTATTCAGAACAACATCTGCAATATATTTATTCTCAGTGTGTGTTTCTGTAGTACTTCAAATTGTTTTTGGCTTCATCTTCCACTTTTCCACTATTTCTTGAAGGCCATAGTTAAACTATCTAAACTTTTGTATTGCGGCAATTATATCTTTGAGACCATCCCAATTGCCAAATTTATTGTGATTTGTTTCAACTTAGCTTATCCCACCATTTTGATAATATCCTTATTTTTTACAGTTATTCCTCGGGTTGTCTCAAGTTCACTTTCCAAATTCCTTTTTTCCCCCCTTATTATGCTTTTGTTGTTATCCTCATCCTCATGTTTTAACAATGTAGTGATCAAACTGTTGATGACATTCTAAGTACAAATGATTTATCTGTTTAAAGAGATGGTCATGGTACTTGCATGATCTGGTTGAGTTCTTAGCAGTATAATCATTTCCTTATCTGCACGTGTATCCTACATTCTTTGCTCTCTTCCTCTCTGGTTTTTAGATTCTGATCATCTTCTAAATGTCAGTCCCTTGTAATGTAAAGAGGCAAGATTTTGCTACATGAATTAATATTCACTATTGTACTTTTTGTGGGCGAATGTTTACATTAATCCAGACCCATGGATGCTTAATTCTTGCAATATAGCCTGTATTAGGACTTCATAGGTATTTACATAGTATTGAAACAATGTATATATAACAGGACCACTTGTACTAACTTTATGACTATAATATATATTAATTTTGCTGATAAAACAAATATTCACTATTGTACTTGTAACATATTGAGCAGACATCAAATTAGAAACCCTGTATTTTCTTGAAACCTCTTCTTACATAAAGATATTCAATTTTTTGAGTAATATGCTGTTTACGAGTTAGTAATCAGCAGCTGATAGTAGATTCTGTGTGTACATATAATAAGCTTTACTTTTATTGTTTGTTGTGCAGACACAGTTAATGGTTTCTCATTCCATCCATTTCTACCCCATGCTGTATCATCCTCAGGCCACCGAAGATTTGTAATTCCAGATGATGGCAATGAAGAATTTTGCTTGACTGGTATCATTAATATAATATTATAAACATGCAGACACCCCTTACCCCCCAAGGGTTTTCTATTTCTTTTGTTTCATCATTGGTCAGGTTTATTATTGGCATGGTTTTAAACAAGTTACCTAATTTTATATCATTTCGATGGAACTATAGATTTCAGGAAATTCTGAGAAAACCTTATATTTTTTCTGTGCTACTTAAAGTAGTTTCACAAGTTTTGCTGGTTTTCATTGATAATTTTGTCCATGTTTAATAATATAGGTCGTGAAAACTGCCTCTCAATGTGGACTTTCTGTTGTGATTCAATGATGGAGACAGATTTGAAGAACGATGGCAGTTTCAATAATCAGTCTGAGAGTAGGTGCTTGGACTGAAATTCATTAATGTTTTTGCGGCCACCTTGTACTGATTAGGTAAAAGAAGTTTGTTTTGTAGGCTTGTAGCCAATGATCAAAACGGTTCACTGTTCAATTGTTCCGTGTTTGACAAAAAAACCAAGCTAAGTTTTGCATATATATCTCATTATCCTGTAAATGTAAATTTCTAATTGATTGGACTTATTTGCCTGTCATTTTGTTGTGAGATGTTTGCTACTGTTTTTTACTTGCTAATCAAGTTTCACCCCTCACTCCGGCCGGCAATACGTTTCCTTCCCTTTTATGAGAATCATTTTTTCTTTAACAGTCACGTGGAAAGCTGTCTTTATACTTGGGATTTAAAGTTGTCTTCGATTATTATATACAACAAGAAGAAACACTGGTGAACTTAGCCAAAGAAAATAATGGTAGGCATCTGTTAGTTGGTTGACTAGACGGACATGGACGTGAAAGTATTATTGAGGCCCTCTCGAGGATAACCAGGACTGCTTTAAGAGCATTTCACTGTAACATGCTAATATCTAAATATACAATATTATTAGGTTTATTGGAGATTAGTGTCAAAAGTGGTAAAAGGAATTCGATCCAGCAACTAACCCTTTATTTCTGCACTTTACGGCAATATTTTATGCTGAAAAAAGTCACATACATTATTGATCACTTTATAAGGTCGGTGGAATCTGGAGGAAAGAATATTATGGTGACTTGTACAAACTCAACGGATGCATAATGTTTTGTTGACTCCAGAATATTGCAATTACAATTACAGGATATAAATTGTTTTATTTATTTATTTTGAATATGATCTTAGAGCTTGGAATTTTCTTTTGTATAGCCGTCTCTCGACATTTATGATTAAAAATTGAGAAGTTAATGCGGGATAATGGTTATGGATAATTGAATTTGTTATTAAACAGGTTAACTCAAAATGTGATTTTTCTCAAGTTGTATGAGAAATTTTAGCGAGTTTTCGGCAACTTCATGATTCTTTCCTAGTGGGTATTCTCTTTCCGTGAAGTTTTGTAACAGTTGCGAACGGATCTTCATTTAACATTTATATATTTCTATTTCATTATAAATTTATCTTCATGCTACAATATTTAAACATGCTTTATGATAAATCATAGAATTCCTTTAAACATTTAAATGGTACGAGAAAATGGTGGGAAACAATAAGAAAAGAAAAATAAAACAGAAAAGCAAAACGTGAATAAGAAAATAGAATAGAAAAAAGGAAAATATCGTTCGGTGTTATTTGTTATCCTGTTAGAGAAAGAAAAATATTGAATTATTTATTAAAAGTGTATAAAATAGGTTCAGTGGAACCCTTCCAAAAGTGAGAAAGGATATAATGTGGGATGCGTGAAAATAAAATAAAAGTTCTACTTTTATGGTGCAGTCATGAAGCTAAATTCATTTAATTGGAGTGGTCACGAAGAGTAATTAATCTCAAATATTTTTTTGGTTTCTAATATATATATATATATATATATATATATATATTAATATTTATTTACTTTGTTAATCTTATTTCTTTATAATATAATTGTTATTATAATATTTAACCTATTACATAAAATATATGTATAATATTTCTTATCGAATAGATGTCATCGTAACTAATATAATCAGTGTAATTAAAATATTTACTAAATTAATAATAAGTCTAATATAAAGATTTTAATATAAAGATTAAGATAATTTAAATATAATATTAAGTTAATCTTGACTATTTAGATTACTCAAATAATATTTAAATCTTGAATTTGTTTACTGATTAATATTTCGTTTCGTTGTTCTTTATTGACAGAACAATGCAGAATAATGATCAAATGTAAATATAATTTTTCATAAATTTCTCCAAATCTATAGTTTTTTAAGTCATAATAGTTTATCAAGTATTACTATATTTCATTATTTGTTATTTATTTTAACTATGATAAATTTAGAAAAAACAATATGATCCATTTTATTTTACAATTAAGAAAATATTATTATAATTATGATTTAAAACATATTTATTGAATTATTACTTTTTCACTTTTCCTTTAATGAGGCTGTATTGTATGATTGAAGGATTCAACGTTGAGTTATTATAACCATTATTTTAGTTATTTGTTTCTAGTATTTGTTAGTCATATGAAACATAAAAGAAAGGTGAAATAAACAAATTGTTATTATGTTTTGAATAATGTAATGTGTTTTATTTTACCAGCAATTTCATATTTATTATTTGTTTTCAAAATACAATAGTTCTCAACAAATTGTTATTTACTGTCAAAGTACATGCAAAACAAAATCACAGTTGGCAAAGATTTTCAAACACTCTTAGCTTGTATACAGCACGAGTAAAAAAAATAGTAATATATATAATATTATAGAAAAAATAATTGAACATATTTCATTGCTTGTACAAAAGAAAAACAGATCCCATTTTTTAAATTATTAGATTTTATTTCAATCAAATTTGGATTCAAGTAAACCAAGCAAGACTAAATTAAATTCTTCCAAAACTACCAAGTAAATAGAATTTCTCAAGTGACATTATTATTACTAGTTGGAAACATACACAAGAAAAAAAAATCTTAGAAATATTTCAGGAATAAAAAAAAAAGAAAAAATTATGTACAGTACTATGATAATTAATAATCACAAATCTTCCTTAATTAAATCAAACAATATATATATATATATATATATATATATTTAAGAAAGCGTACCAACAAAATAATAAATATTAAATTTGAATGATTTTTTACCTTTAAAGAATTCTTCTTAATTCTTTATAAAATACATCATCTATAATTTCTTGTCTTTTCAAAAATTACAAAATAAATCATACAATGTCATCTATATGTTGGAAGGTGATTTCCATGTAAATTAAAAGTAGTTAGTTAAAGAATTAAATAAATCTCAAAAACCAAGATTCTTTGTTTTTATATGAAAATTGCTAATATGACATTTATTACTTGATGTTATATTTTATATTGGAAAAAAAAACTATCAATTAGAAATGATTAAAACTGTCAAAATTTTAAGACTACATGTATGCATTAAATTAACACAAATAATTATTTTAAAATAATCTCATTATATTACCTTATCTTTTGATAGTATAGTTTTTTTTTTGCCATTTTTTAAAGTTAAATTTTATCCACTCTTACATTTATATGAAATCTCAGTCATTTAATAAATTTTATGAATATAATATGTTTTTATTATACATTGGATATCTTTTTTTATGCTATTATATAGTGGATATTTAAAAGAATGAAAGGTGAAATAATCACTTGACAATATTAAGTTTTTTTCTCTATTTTTTTTAAAGAAGATTTCTTCCCAACTCCAGACCCTTCTTTGATTGGAGTCAATAAATTTGCATGAGGCATGTGATTAAAAATAAAATAAAAAAATTCTTGTTAACTGTGGTTAATGCACCTTCCTTGTTCTTTCTCACTAGACTTCCTCCCCCACTTAACACTTCATCTTTGTTTATCATTACATCAAAGAAAGAACAAATGTGTTGCTTTGTTTTTTACAATGGTTTTTGAGTCCCTTTGACCAAACAAGAGACAGTGGTTGAGAAAAAAAAAAAAACATAAAAGCCCCCAACTTGGATTTGTAGATGACAGTAAAAATGGTGCAACCAACCAAACACAAAACAGCAGCCGCCAGCCGCATAATAAACTCCGTCAAACCACAAAGATAAAATATTGATTGTTTTTCATTGGGCCCCACCTACTCCCATGTTCGGTTACCCACTTTTCACCGTTGATCAAGCAAGCCATCACACACGTGTTTCCCCAACAGGCTGTGATCCACTGCGGTGACGGTCCAAGATACACCCACGCGGTTACGTACACGGAACTCGCACCCTGAAAACAACCGACACGGCCGACCAAGCACCACGTCATTGACCACTTTCTTTCCATCCTCTATCACACCGCCACGTGTCCCCTTCCAACGGCTAGTTTTTGTTTTTCCCTCTCTCTATTTTTTAACCGCCATATTGCAGATAGAGAGAGAGAAAAAGTAACCTTCGATATTTCGTTCGAACTTTCCATAATTTTCTCCACGCGTATTTACTGTCATATATTATTTAATAGCCCAAAAAAAGGGACAGAATAATTAAAAAATATTTTTTTTTTTGTTTGGTGGGTTCATATATATAAATGGTTCATTCACCCATTTTGTTCCCAAATTCTTCAACAGCTTGGTAGTTGCATATTTGGCATCAACAATCAACAATCAACAATCACAAATAGAAACTCACTCTTTCGAAAAAACCAGGTTAGTTACGTGTCTCATTTTATATCTGTTTTTCTTCTCTTCATTCTGTTACGCTATTTTTGAATTTTCCCCAAAATTTCCTTTTTAGTTTTTAGAATATTCGGACCATTTATTTGACCTATCCCCTACAAATAATTAGTTTGTTTGTTTGGTACTTTCCAGATCAGGGGAAAAGTTTGTTATATCTGTTAAGTTTTCGTGTGTGCGATTTTTTCAGAATTTGAATATGACGTTAGGGTTTGAGGGTTATAGTTATACCACAACACTTGGAAGGAAGAGGGTCGTGTTATTACACAATGAAGCTTCTTCTCTCAACTCTAATTCGGCGGTGAATCCATTGAAGAGAATGTGCAGCGGAAAATTCACTTTTGACTCTGAAAGGTCTCGCCTTGAGGCCCTTCCTCTTGATGTTCTGGTGAGTATGCCGATTTCAAGTTTGATTTTTTTAACCTGTCCTAATTTTGTGATGAGTATTCTGAAATTTATGTATTTTTGTTTTTTTTTTAATCAATTGTAGATTAGGGTGTTGTGTGGTGTCGATCATGAAGATTTGGAGCAACTTGTTCGTGTCTCAAAAACTGTTAGAGAAGCGGTAAGTTCTGGGGTAATATTCAGCACTGTGGTCCATTTTTGTTTCAAATTCGATTTGGTTGTTCTGAATTTTTGTTTCAAGTTCGATTGATTGTTCTGATTTTGGAAGTGTTGGGTTTTGCTATTGCAGGCTGAGATTGCTAGGAGAATGCATTTTGAGTATAGCACTCCAAAGAAGAAAACTTTTGCTCTTCCTAAACCGTTTGATATAGAGGGTGCTGGTGGGTTTGAGGAAATTGATACTCCAAATGCCCCATTGAGGAAACCTAAGTCAAAGCTGATTGGAAAGAATCTGGCTAGCATCTCAGTGGCATTGTTCGCTTCCGCTAATTAAGAAGAACAGTGACTGGACAAGGAAAAAGAAGCAACTTGTGATGGCACGGACAATTTCTCTTGTTTTGGGTAGTTCTGTGAACAGATAGTATTAATTTGTTATGTGTATATTAGTTGGTACTTGGTAGATTAGAGAGGGACTTGATACATACTTAGAAGATCTCACTAGCTGATTTCACACGTTTTGAAATAGTCTTTACAAGCTAAATCTTCTTCAATTCCTTCATTGAAGATTGCTTTGACTTGTTTGCAATCTTTCTGTATATCTATAGGACAAGTAGAAAGTGGGATAGGTTATAGATGATTATTTGGAGGGAAATCCTTGGCCCTTCTAGTGTGATAAATTTAACTGTGCACAGTCCATTAAGCATAGTTTTGTGCTTCTCTAATAAAATGAGTAAAGTTTCCGCTATTACGATTTGATTAAATTTGTAGCTTTGATTTTCTTATTTACTTTGCTTTTTCCTTTGATATGATAGATTTATTCTGCTTACACGGTCCTTGATATAATAAATATTCAAAACTAAAACAGTTTGTAAATGTGGGGTATATTTCTCTTTTTGGTAGAGGAATTCTTATTAGTAGCTAATAGTGTATGCACCACTTATCGTAAAGTGGGGGGAAGTAATTAGACATATCAACATCATCATGGTCCCCCGAAATTAGTGGGAAATTTAGTTTGAGATAACCTGAACAGGTTTGAACATCTGTAGAACTAGAAGACACACTATTACGGTGTCCTTGGTATATCAGAAGCAGTGGCATTCTTTCAGGTGTCCTTGGTATATCAGAAGCAGTGGCATTCTTTCAGTTTTATTCCAAGATATATCTGAATAACTTGTGTAAAGTTTATCCAATTTCTGACTCGTGAAAGTGGATTTCTTTTGTTTGACTCTGAAAAGAGGAACGGAGGCTTCTTTTTTTTTACCCCCAGTGATGTCAGATACTTAATTGACAAGTAGTTGATTGGTAGCTTCCCATTATCTAAGTAAATTGTTAACTTAATTGGTAAGCATGCAGAAGAAACATCTATATTCAAGAATATGTTTTTACCACTTGACTTTTGGTATGAATGCAAGTCGCGTAATAATTCTATGAAATTTTAACGAATTTTTCAAAAGTTTCGTAAGCTGATTATATACTTTTAAACTTTAAGGTGTGTGATTTGCTTAGGAATCTAAGTTGAAAGGTGCAAACAATCTACCTTTATTTTTCAAAAGAAGACGATTTTTTTTTTTTTTACAGGATTACTGACCAATTTCAGTTAGCTGAGGTTGAGGGAGACTCGATTTTTTTAGAAGCCAAGCAAATGTGAACATTTTAGGTTATACCCGTATCTTTTACCGTAAGCATGTATTGCAAATTGCTATCTAGGTGCAAGATATATTTTATCCATTTAGACTTATTGATTAAACTTTGAAAAAATGACAATAATTAAGGTTTTTTTTCACGAATAACGAAGGTTGACTGTGCGGATCATACGATACCATAATTTTTTGTCCCATATTAAGATGGAGATCATTTACCTCTAAATTTCTTATTTGACTTATACTGTTTTTCTTTGATATCGCATTACCTATAGTTATTTCATTATTTTCCATATAATATCACCTTCCTAATTGGTGTTTTTACATGTCTTTTGTGTTTATGATCAAATTATTTAAGACGAGACTATAATTTTTGCTACAATAGTGGCTACCCGCACTTCTTTAATGAATTTCTAATCCTATTTTGTCTGTGTACCCACTTATCTATCATAACATTCTTATCTTTTTGACATTAAGCCTACTTTCCTTTTGACTATTCACTGCCTAACCTTGCACTCAATCCTATACAGCATTGCAAGTTCTAAAACATCCCATGGTAAAATTTCCTTGTAGTATGAGTGATATTTTCTGATCACATCAAAGTTGATGCTCTGTTTCATCCATCCTGCTTGGACCTTCTGATTGACATCACACACTCTCTCACTATCATTTTATATGATGAAACCAAAGCACTAATTAAGCAAAAGGATTTAAGACAGCACAAGGGATTCTCTTGTGGACCCTGGCTAAGGTTTCATTTACAATCAGCTGTTTGATTTCATATTCTCTTAAAATGACTTGAACAGTCGCATCTAATTTTATTAGCAATCAATGGTTAGGAATAAAGATGAAACAATTAGTGCAATGATTGATTTTTATTAATGAAGAATTTAAGTTTAATCATTCTATAACCTTAGACCAACTTTGTCTAATAGTTTTGCTAATTAACTATGGATGGCTACTAGTTAATCAATCAACTGAGGTACATTAAGAACGGTCAAATTTTTAACATGCATTTAAGATAATAAAACAAAATCAAACGAAGAAAACAAAAAAAATAATATTAAAATAAAGTATATTGAGAATATCACCAGCAAAATACACGATTCGTTGTAATTATAGCAATATAATTTAAGTACTCACATGAAAATCAAGACAATCCACAGAAACATCTGAATCCAAAAATTTTGTTAGGGGATGCGAAATAAAAATTCTTACTTCATGTAAGAAAGTAGTATGATAAAATATTTAAAATGAGTCAGGACGTAATAGAGTCTATCATTACACATGGACACACAGTTGCTGTAACTGCCAATTGGTTAGGCAATTATGAGAGGTGATTAAGAGATTTTGTTGTTGTGACTATTTGATGAGTGGTAATGAAAGAGTTGCAACTATATTTTATAAATGTATAACATTTATACTATAACCTAACAAAATTTTGATAAAGTAGTATTAACTAAAGCTCTTTAACCCCTTGCGGATGAAGAGATCTATGATGCATTACAAACTTAAAATGATGAAGAAAGGGAGTGTCTTGTGTCTGAAGATTTGGCTTTCATAAGGCAGTGCAGGAAGCAGTGATGAAAAACCTTGTGTTAAAACTTAAAAGTTATAACCATCATGAATGGCAAAAAGATCATTGCAGTAGAAAATTAAAACCAAAAAATGTGAAGGTGTAGAATAACGACACTATTATTTAAGCTTGTTTTTCTCTAACACTGCATTTTCCAATTTTTTAATTCAAATTCGGACCACATAGTTCTTTGTGCATCACAATTCTAAGACAACAAAACCCAAGAAGCTACCATCATTCGGTACTTATTACCATCTAGGGGGTTGGCTAATGAAATTTATCAATTGACTCAGAAAAATCAAAGAGTCAAAGTTGCACCTAAGTTCATGGAGAAAATGTACAAGTCTTCTCCCATTGTCAAGCAAAATAAAAAAATAAGTCAGAGATGATACTACTAACGATTTTGCCAAGTATTATAATAAATTATCGTATCCCTTGGGCTGTGTTTGAAAGGGGGAAAAGAAATGGAGGAAGGGGAGGTAGGTGGGTGAGAAAAGAAAAAAAATAGAATAAAAATTGAGATTGTTTGATTGAAGAGAAATAGGATAGAACAGGAAAAAAAATTGAACTAAAATTGCTTGATGAATAAAAGAAGAAAAAAAAATATTAATACTGAGTAGAAGTACAAAAGGGGTGAAAACATAATTAGTCATACGGCAAAATTCTGCTGCATGGAGTCCATGAATTTAAAAAAAAAAAAAAAATCTTATTTCTCTTTTGCCAAATTAACCGTGGAAGTTGTTTCCATTCCAACGCTCCCCTCCTCCCTTTCTCTTCTTACTTCTATTTGGACGGTTATCAAACACACCATTTGGAAATATAGTGATGATTACCAAATAAATACAATACGGTTATCTAAAGTCACCTAATTTGAATTTGGAATAAGGAAATAAAATGAAATTATAAAAAATAATAATAAATTATACTCCTTCAGTCCTTAAATAAGATTTTTTTAATTAATTCATTTTCTTTTAAAAAATAATTAATTTAATTAATACTTTGTTAATTAATTTTATTATCATTCTAAAATTATTATTATTTTCTTTTTTATGTACTTAATTATTTTTTATTAATATTTGAAGAAATAATAATTAAATAAGAATATAAGAAAAAATAATTAATGTATCTAAAAATTTAAAAAAATATTTTATAACAAATTACAAATAAATTTCTAAAAAAAAATCATATAATTAAGAATGAAGGGAATAAATGTTAGAGATTTTATGTTGTTAATTATATAACTAGATAAAATACATAAATAAAGTGTAATTCTTAACTTAGAAACTGATTTTGTAAGATTAAATTAAGAATAATTAGATATTTAAGATCATTTTTTAACTTGTCCTCTTTGATTTATATATCTCGAAGGTCAAGTCAACTCTATGGGATCCGTCGTTTCTATAAAAATGTTTCCTTGAGTGGTTTTTTTTTTTTTCTTGGACTTCTATAGTATACTTTTTTGGGCTCAAATAAGTGAGAACATATTAATTTTTGCTGACCCTTGTCACGATCTATGACCACAGGAAGATTTATGAACATTGCACAGATTTCATTGATTAAGTAACTTTCAAGAATTTGATTCCCAAACCTAATTAACTATTTATGCCCCTTTAGTTAAGCTTTACATGCAAATGCCAAAAAAAAAGTAATAATTGAAAAAAAAATCAAATAAAGACATAAAATTCTACCTGAGAATATAAAGTCCATGGTATTTGATACTAAATGATACTCACTCCACTTCTTTGTATAAAAACAAATGATAATATAAAATATATTTTTGTTTTTTATATGATGGACCGAAGAGAATATAAAAATTGTATCTGTATTTCACACACATCATATGTTGATTTAAGTTTATTTTATAATTGATATATTTAAATTTATTTATTTTATTATCCTTTTTCTTTAAGTCTTTTATTTTAATTATGAATTGCTAAATCAGAAAAAGGATTATGTATGGATAAGTGTAATACAGTTATTTAATTATAATTTATCATATATAATAAATTTATTAATTTTAAAGTAATTATTTTAAAATAATTTAAATAATGATTTGTGCTCATAGTCATTAAAGTTTTACTATATTTAAATTATAAAAGTTTTTCAATTTTGAAGAAGCCGCTGTTGAATAAACAACATCCATGTGCAATAACTTATTTTTTAGGAATCTGAAATAACTTTTTTAAAATTAGATTGTGTCCCGAATTTGGTATTATTTTTTTTTAAGATTAGACTGTGTGTGCCACAGCTGCGAAATTCAGATTTTTTTATTTGTAAGAATAAAAGATAATTCAATTTTATTTTAAAAAATAATTTTTTTAATATTTTTTTTCTCAAAAGATCACTGTTTAGAGTCCAGGCTTAAAAAAAGTTTATAAAGATGCTACAAATTACCTACCGATAATATTCTCCCATTAACTCAATAATTCATGTCCTCACGTGATAAGAGTCAATTTTTTTTTTTCAATTGAACCAACCTCTATTAATTTTTTAAATAAATAAATAAGAAATCTGTATGGAATAATAACTAAAACAATCTCACATTAATAATTTATTTCAAAATAATCTTATTTTAATATTTTATTTCTAATTTTGTAAGGGTTTAATGAATCTGTTTTTCAACGTCAGCAAAGAAAAGGAATATGTTTTTCAAGGAAATAAAAAAAAATAACTCGAAAAAATTTGGGGCATTAGATGTTAACTTTATGACCTTGCAGTTGCTTTCCAACTGCTGAAATTCTGGGTCCGTTTTAAAACATCCATTGTTTTTAACATACCATTTAACATTGCAGAAAAAAAAAAACATACCATTTAATATTAACGGAAATGCATTAATTAGGATTGAGTAAATCATATAAAAATTTTATTTTTGGCATATGAATCGTATATACATGTATCTAAAAATAGAATAATCTTTTAACTAATTTACACTCTTTTAAAAAATTGTCTAAAGTTAATAATATTAAATTTGTTAATAACTTGTATTTTTATTTCAAAATTATCCTTAAATTTATTGGGACTCATCATATCTTTCTTTTAACTTAATTATTTATAACCTAATTAACTAATTAATGTGTGTTAGTTTTCTTTTTCAATCCTAAAAGAGAATGTAGCTAGTATTTATCTTTTTAATTCATAATATTTATTATAAAGTAATTAAGGATAGTTTGGTTAAAAATAATTAATAAAAAATAACATAGAAAGAATCTTATACAGAGGGACCAATAAAATGAAAAAAAATGATTTTCATATTTAGGAACAGAGATAGTAAAATTCATTAAAATCAATTTTCTGCAATCACTTTTGTAACTGCATAAAATCCTGAACATTTAAATCAAATTATATATTATTTAACTCGAAAAAATTTGGCGCATCATGTTAACTATATCACCTTGTAGTTGCTTTTCAAACTGCTGGAATTCTGGGGCCTTTTTCAACATCCATTGTTTTTCACATACAATTTAATCCTAATGGATATGCATTAATTAAGATTCAGTAAATCGTATAATTTTTTTTATATATGATTATCGTATATAAATAAAGAAGAGAAATCAAATTATTTTAAGAATAATTTAAAAAGATTATGAAGGGTGGATATTTTATGTAGTTTGAAAAAGATGAATATAAGAAGTAACTCCACAAGAGCTACTCATAAATAAATTTTATTACATAAATTAAAAAGTAACGTTTGCCGTGATTTGATATGTTTAAATAAATTTAAGGTAAAGTATTGTTATTAATTAGATTTTTTATCTCTAGTTTCTTATAAAGATTTTTTTTTTAATTTGGGTACGTGGGTAAGTTTCTTATAAAGAATAAGTAAAGGTATTAGTTAAAAAAAGATAAAAATATTTAATACATAAAAACCAAAAATATTTAATATTTCATAAATATATTAAATGTTTCATATTCATTTTTAATACCCTTTAATAAGACATTGACAACTCCAAAAAAAAAAAAATTAAACTGCATGCGTTATCTAGCTATCAGCAGAGTTTTCGTATTAAACAAAGAAGTTCTATTTTATGTAAAAATATAAACATATATATAAAACTGTCCTTTCATTATTTGTAGTAGTAACTAGCTTATCAAGGTAGCACAGTATATAGTAGCATTGTTTGATTTTTATCAATTTCAGCTTTGATATAATCAACCGTGGCTTCTTGAATGCAACTCACAAATCACTGAACCGACAAAGATGAGCACTATCACACCGTTATGGTTTCTCCTCACAACTCTAACCTTTCTACTTTCTGCAACTTCGGATTCATCACCCCTTGAAAACTTTCTCCAATGTCTTTCAAACCATTCAAGGCCCTTCAATATCAAAAGCCATTTACACCCCAAAAAATCCCTCACTTTTATCTATATTGCACAAACACACACACACAACCACAGATTTTATGCACCAACAGCACCAAAACCTTTGGCTATTGTGACGGCTCTTGATGAGTCACATGTGCAAGGCACTGTTGTATGTGCCAAGAGCAATGGAATTCAGATTAGGATCCGAAGTGGTGGCCATGACTGTGAAGGCCTTTCGTATGTTTCGGACGTGCCCTTTGTTGTTCTTGACATGTTTCATTTTGGATCAGTTGATGTGGACATTGAAAATGGAACAGAATGGGTTGAAACTGGTGCAACAATTGGTGAGGTTTACTATCACACTGCAGAGAGGAGTGGTGTTCATGCTTTCCCAGGTGGGGTGTGCCCCACTGTGGGGGCTGGTGGCCACTTCCTGGTGGTGGCTATGGAAATCTCATGTGTGGATAATATCATTGATGCAAGATTGGTTGATGTAAACGGTAACATACTTGACAGAAAGTCAATGGGGGAAGATCAGTTTTGGGCCATAAGAGGAGGTGGTGGGGGAAGTTTTGGTGTCATTCATTCATGGAAGATCAAGTTTGTTTTTGTGACTCCAAAAGTGACTGTTTTCAAAGTGATGAGAAACTTGGAGTTGGAAGATGGTGCAAAGGGTCTTGTTTACAAGTGGCAATTGATTGCAACAAAATTGCATGAAGATCTTTTCATAAGAGTGATGCATGATGTGGTTGATGGCACTCAAAATGCCAATAAGAAGACCATTCAGGTTACTTTTATTGGTTTGTTCTTGGGACAAGGTGATCAAATGTTGAGTTTGGTAAATGAGAGTTTTCCTGAATTGGGTTTGGAGCAAAGTGACTGCATTGAAATGCCATGGATCAACTCCACCCTTTATTGGTTCAATTACCCAATTGGGACCCCCATTGCTTGATGTGCCCAAAGAGCCCCTTTCACATAGCTTCAAAACCATGTCAGATTATGTGAAGAGGCCCATTAGAGAAACTGCTCTTAAGTCCATTATGATTAAAAGTGAGAGAGAGTGTGAGGATGGAATGGAATCCTTATGGTGGAAAGATGCATGAGATTTCACCATCAGAAACTCCATTTCCTCATAGAGCAGGGAACTTGTTCTTGATTGAGTACTTAACATCTTGGGGGCAAGATGGGGTTGATGCAGGTAATCGTTACCTAAACATTTCAAGGTCATTCTATGAATTTATGACTCCATATGTTTCACATTCGCCAAGGGAGGCATTTCTCAATTATAGGGACCTTGATATAGGTGCCAATCATCCAAGTAATGCAACAAACATGAACATTGCTCAATGAAATGGGAGCAAGTATTTCAAAGGTAATTTCAGAAGGTTAGTGAGAGTGAAATCTAAGATTGATCCCGAGAACTTCTTCAGACATGAGCAGAGTATACCACCTCTTTCCCATTAGTCGGAAAATCTATTCCGTAATTTATTTTTATAGTTGTCGATTATATGTCTTTTTTTTTTTTTTGGAAGGCAAGTTGTTGATTATATGTAAGATCAATTAGATTATTTTAATCATTATAATGGCTAATGGCTTTAAATAAAAGTATTGGAGATCAAATATAAAAGTCTGATATTTGGTGAAATAGAGAAAATTAAATATGAAGTGTTTGAGTTTATTAACTCTAAAACATGTGCTATCTTTCAGACTTAAGCACTAATTAGTCCAATCACAATTTATAATTTAACATGGGAGTTGCTATTTACACTCCCTTGTTTTGTTGTTTTCCCAAAATACCCTGGATTTCAGAAATTAAACTTCACTGTTGCACTCCCCCTTCTATTGCTCATATCATATGACTTTCCTTTTTTGTGAATGAGAGGGGCAAAAGCCAAGCCCTAGGAAAGAAACACTAAAAATCACATGGAAACATAGTGGAAGAAACGTATGCCAAAACAGCAAAATACCGAAAGGAAGGAACAAATTCAAAATCTTCATTTGACCCTCCATAGAATAACCTAAGTTGTCTAGCAAATCCACAACTTGGTTGACTTCTCAAAGTATGAGACTATTTGAATCTCCCACCAATCGAACTAAAACCATCAATTCTTTCAACTTGCAAGTATGGGATTCAGGACAACCATGACCAGTAAATTAGTCGCCTCCTGTGAGTTTGATTTCACAATGAAGTTTTTGAAACCACGACTCTAAGCAATATCGATGCCAATGGATATCGCGCACAGTTTTGCATGAGTAATGCTACATGCTCCAATTTTTGCAGAAAAAACAATCAAGACAAAATGATTATTATATCATCTATTATACTTATGTTTTTGTTTCTTTTCTCTCCCTTTCTCACTACATTATAATAGGATTTTGGGTGTTCAAATATATTTATCCAACTTCAAAACCACAGTTATTGGTCCTTTTCTTTGTAATAGAAAATATATGTTTTTGCTTCTTTTTTTTTTACCGTTCTAAGGATACATTGATTTTTATTTTAAAAAATCACTACAATAAATTGCACTTTCTCATAAGGAAAACATATATAGGAGGAACTTAAAGAATATATGTACATCATCGTAGATACACTCAAAGCAAGTTACAGAGGATAAATAAACATTAAGACTATATTTAGATTTTTTTTTGAAAGACAAAAGAATATTATTGATGATGGTTTGGCCCACAAGGTGTACAAAAACATGAGGATAACAGTTTTTCCTCCCCAAAACAAAAAGCTCGATGCACCATATGACTGAAAAGTGAAAACAAGACATATACAATGCAATTTAAATTTAAACATATATCTCTAAATGCTGCAACTAAGCCCGGAAAGTCAAACAAAAGCTAACATATATCCATCTGCAGAAGCCGCAATCCTATGCCAGCCTTGGAGTAGCAGTTGGGAATTCTTTCATAAGCTTTGTTGACAGAAAACGTGTTGCTATAACAACACCTCAGCATTCGATAAACCAAACTCCAAAACAATAACACCTACTGGTACCCCCAATAGTAACCTTTTCAAAACCCTAACTAAGCTCTTACTGGGCAATCGGGAGAGTAAACACAGAAATTCTCACTAATAAATCATAATTAAACAATCAAATAAGTGAACTTAAACATTTAATAAGATTTAAGTTTATAGATCTTTCTTTTATTTACATGATATTCAATCTTTTCATTCCTATCATATATGCATTTAACATCTCACACTTGTATTAGAACATACATTTGTGATGAATGCACTGACAACGAATTGGCCCTCTAAGAAATATCAGCATAAGACTTCTCATACACCGCCAGACTTGCACAGCAAGTATTTGAAACCAAACCCAGCAATCCAACCTCACATGCACCTGCGTAGCCATCATATGAACATATACCAGAAACACATCCAATAAAACTCAACCTCTTCACATTTCACAGACCAGAGACACTACCACACCGGATTGCCCCCTAGACACACCAAGGGATTCGCCAACCATTCCGACATGGAATAACAAAAATTAATTGTTTTTTTTCTTAACTTTCATTTCTCCTATGCATTTTTTTTATACTACACTATTTTATTTTAACTATTTTACTATTTATAATATTTAATTTATTATTTCAACATTATTCTTCACACGAAATTAACAATAATAAATGTTTTATTTTTTTCATTTTTTGAATAATTTTATTTTATATGATTTATTTTAACTATTATGTTAGTTAACACAATAAAAATATAATGTGTACTTAAGTGTATTTTTTTTTATTTTGTTTTAAGCTTGATCGAAAACAATTTAAGATATAATATATTAGTAGTAGAATATAAATGTGAAAAAAAAATGTGATAATTGAAACTAAAAATATAATGAAAGTAATTTATTTATAAATAGAAAATTACAAGATTTAAAATTAATTAAAAAATAAAATTATAATACCTCAGGATATATTTTTATCCATAACATAAATTTAAAATTTATATAAAATTAACATATAAATATATTTATTTTTGTCATTTTAATTTTTTTATCTATTTTAACATATAATTTTATCAAAAAATTATATGATTTATTAAGTTAAATTTTTAACTTTCAATTATTAAGTATCTTTTTAGTTTTCAAATAACTTTTTAGCTTTGAATTAATTTTATCACCATAGCTGAAATAAAAAAAATGTATTCTATAAAAAAAAAAGATGGATTACAAATATCAAAATTTAAAAATCAATTGAAAAATTATTAAATTAATTTGAACAATAAATGATAATAGTTAATTGTAGCAATAAATTAATCAATTATTTTCTTTTTAATATACAAATGGATAGAGACAAACAAAGTCTATTTAAAATATGCTATATTAATAGCAAACAGTAAGATTATAGACAACTAAGATAGTCTAGCTTACTCTGTGTTGTTTTTTTCTTTTTACTATTTGTGGATAATTATAATTCATGCACTTTACTCAATTAAACTTTAAAAATACAAACGCAACGTAACTTAAAAAAAACTAATAATTAGGAAACGTTAGCTTTTCCCCAAGTCAAATTTTCTCTCCAGTTACTATTGACATTACTGTGAAGGATAAAAATTGAATATATATTTAATTAAAGTATTATTAATTTTCACTCCAGTTGCTATTGACATTACTGTGAAGGATAAAAATTATATATATATATAACTTGTCCTTCTTTCTTGTTATGTAATAAGTATCCAACTGCAAGAGTTTTATTTAATTAATACACAAAATGATTATTATTATTTTTTTGCTAGAATTAAATTTTTGAGCTCCTCACATAACAAACACAGGAGGGCACAATTGAATCCAATGCTAACTCAAGAAGCCACATGGTCCCATTCTAGTATTCTACCATGAGAACAATGGAGTGTTTTTCTTTTTTCCTAACATCCCTAATGCTCATGCTGTCTGTTTTCCAGGCAAATTCACAACATTATTCTCAAGAAATCAAACCATTAATCTCTTGCTTTTCACACTATCCTCAATCTTGAAATGTTCTCAAGAAATCAAACCATTCATCTCTTGCCTCTGAAATCATATACACCCCACAAAAGAATGCCACTATCATTCAACTCCACCTTGAACTTGCACGTTCACAACAAGAGGTTCAAAACGCAAACCTCACCAAAGCCTCTGGCCATCATAACTGCTCAAGTGAGACTCATGTGCAAGCCACAGTTAAATGTGCCAAATCAAACGACATTCAAGTCAGAATCCGAAGTGGTGGCCATGACTTTGAAGGCCTTTCATATGTCTCAGAAGTGAATTATGTCGTGCTTGACATGTTTTCTCTTCATGAGGTTGATTTGGACATAGAAAGTGGCATGGCATGGGTTGAGGCTGGTGCAACACTTGGTGAACTTAATTACCAAATAGCAAACAAAAGCAATGTACATGCTTTCCCAGCAGGGGTGTGTTCTTCTTTGGGCACTGGTGGCCACTTCTCTGGGGGTGGATATGGGAATTTGATGAGAAAATATGGTCTTTCTGTGGATGACATCATTGATGCCAAATTGGTCAATGCCAATGGTGTTATTTAAGACAGAAAAGTCAATGGGGGGAGGATCTGTTTTGGGCCATAGGAGGAGGTGGTGGGGCCAGTTTTGGTGTCATTGTTGCATGGAAGATTAAACTAGTCCCTGTGCCTCCACAAGGACTGTGTTTGGAGTGAAAAAATCCATAAAAGAAGATGCAACAGATGTTGCCTACAAATGGCAACTTGTGGCACCAAATTTGGACAAAGATCTTCTCACAAGGGTCCAACCTAATGTGGTCAATGGAACAGTGATAGTCTCTTTCATAGGCCAGTTTTTGGGCCCAATTAAAAGGCTTGTTCCTTTGGTGAGTGAGGCATTCCCTGAATTGGGTTTGAAGCAAAGTGATTGCTCACAAATGCCTTGGATCAATTCCACTCTTTTTTGGTATGATCTCTCCCAATTGGCACTCCTATTGAAGCCTTGCTACCAACACCTCAGGAGCCACCTTCAATATACTTCAAGAGCAAGTCAGATTTTGTGGAAACCCCCATCCCAAAGGAGGCTCTAAAGTCCATTTGGGATTTGATGATTAAATATAACAACATTTGGATGCAATGGAGCCCTTATGGAGGGAGAATGGCTGAGATATCTCCACAAGCAACCACTTTTCCTCACAGGGCAGGGAACTTGTTCCTCATTCAGTACTCTGTTTTGGACTGAAGATGGTGCTGAGGCCAATAATCGTTACATGAACTATTCAAGGTCATTTTATAAGTTCATGACCTCTCATGTCTCAAGCTCTCCAAGGTTTTCTCAATTATAGAGATCTTGATATTGGTGCCAAACATCCAAGTAATTCAACAAACTTCGTCCAGTCTGTCATATATGCAAGCAAGTTATTTAAGGAAAGTTTAGAAAGATTAGTGATTGTGAAAATAACTGTTGATCCTAGCAATTTCTTTAGTTATGAACAGAGTATACCAACTGATAATTGATCTGGCTTTGTTAATAATACTATCAAGAGTTAATAAATACTATCAAATCTTTTAGCTATATGTTTCATATACTTCTGGCATTTTCTTTTTCCAGTCAAACTTTGACAACTTTTTATTGTTGTCAAACAAACGCCTAATGATTCTCAATTTTTAGTACGTTAATGATTATCTCATTATCTTTTTGGCAATGCTGAAGAGTAGTATCATTTAACCACTAAAATTGATAACAATAAATTTCAACGTTCCAAAGATAGTGTTAGAGTGTCCTCGCTATCAAATTATTCAAATGTATGTTGGAAGTGGTTGTTGCGTTTTAGGGGGTTTTAGAAACGTTGCAAATTCTTTATTAAAATAAAGTCCTATTATTTAGGATTGTTTTTTTTTTTTATTTATTTCTCGTAGTTGTTACCACGAAATGGGTTGTTTTTCTCTCTTTTCAGTTTTTGTTTGAGTTATTAGTCGATTGTTATCAACATACCATTTTTGTTTTTTCCCTTACTGTTATCAATAAAACACAAAAGTTATTCAGTCAATTATTTGAGTTTTCTTGTTCATTACTTTTGCTCAAGTTAATCCTTACAGTGTAATGGCAAGTCAATTTGGAATCAACGAAGTTACCCCACAATTACTCACAAAGTAGAGAAGACAAATTTCATGGTCAAACCAGCAAAATCTAATATAACACTTATTTTGAAATATTTTTTAAAAATACTAAAATGAGATATTAATCTAACAAGTTACACTTAGTTTGTAGCATTCAACTATCAAATTTTTAACTTTTAATTAGTTTTTTTAGTTATTTTTATAAACATAATACATAAAATATAATTGAACAAATTACACTCACACTTCCTGAACTTTTTTTAAATTATATATTACTCCACTTTTTTTTTCTTTGTACACTAACTCTCCTTATGTTTGAAAACATTACAGCGATGCCTCTTTATATGTTACAGTACATCCCTCTTAATACTTGAAAAGATTAAGCTAACATCCTCTTATGTATTAGTACACTCTAACACCCCTCACAAGAGATTATTATAATGGTTTGAAAAACAAAGAATGTTTGTATAATTTTACAAAATTTCAAATTTCAAAGGTGATTAGAAAAATACCATGTCATCAAGGCTACATTAGCAATTACACGTCATTGACATCATATCATCATTATAATAGAGGGGCAAAAATAAAAATAAAAATGATAACAAACTAAAAAAAATTATGGAGACTAAAAAAGAAGAATTTATAAGGAAAAAATGAAAAATAAAAATTACATTGAGTAAAAAGAAAAAAGTGACAATTTAGCATACATGAAAAAAATAAGCCTTAAATATAATGTATAATTTTAATTAAAAATTAATATATAATAAAAAAATATTTGTTGAGAAAATGTGTAATTACTAAAAAATACTTTTATTATTTAAGATTTTTATTTTATATTAATTTTAATTAAAATCATACATTGTATTTAAAACTTAATTTTTTATGCTTGTAAATTTGCTACTTTTTTCTTTTACTCTATGTAAAAAAAATAGTTTATGTTCCAATAATTTTTTTTGTACTTTTAATTTTAATTTTATTTTTGTTTTTAGTTCTTTTAAATTTTTTATATTTAATCCCTCTATAGTAACATGATGTGACCTTATTGATGTGTATTTTGCTCATATGAGTTTTATGATGTGATATTTTGCAAACCTCAGCAAAGTAATGGTCATAATGTGTAATTTCAATAATAAGAACTAAAAATAAAACATTTTACATGAACAAAAAATACTAAATTATATGTAACAAAACCTTATTTAAGCGGAAATTTTGTTTTATTTTTACGCATTTTCTTACAAATTTTGTTTAGTATGAAAAATTCAACCTTTCTTGTGAATTAGTTTTAAAAAAGTATAGATAAATTTTATGGAAATTATCACAAATTCTTTCTTAATCACTCATTTGTAGAAGTTCATGCCTTCTCAGGGTCTGTAATTTCACCTTCTTGAGTTTTCTATCCCCTGCATAGGATTTCTCTAGAGTATCTTATGTCTTCTTTGCAGTATCAGGAGATCTAATTTTCTAGAAATTATCTGCTTCTACACACTGATGAATAATGAACAATGCCTTTGTATCTCTTTTTATCAAATCACGACGAGCCACCTTTCATCAATTGGGTTCTTTTCAGGTTCTTGAACCTCTTCTTGCACCACTTCTGTCACATCGTGAAATCGAAAGGTTACCTTCATCTGAGAATACCAATCATCATAGTTATTGCCTATGAGAACAGACATATATGTTGGAAAATTTCCATTCGAGGAAACCATCTCAATTTTGGTATCCAACAATCTTGAACCTCAGCTCTGAATACCAGTTTGTTGGAACAATAAAGTTCTCACACATACTCACACTATGCACTGTCACTCTATGTTAGAGAATAAGATAAGATGATGAAAGAATTGATTGAGAGAAAATAGATGAGACTTAGAATTCTGAAGAAAAAAAAACCTTATGCACACTCTTCTTCTCATTGATGATCACTATTATTTTTATACACACTGCACATGTAGCTATAACAAACTTCATAGTTGTCAAACTAACTTCAAAATGAATCACTAACTAACTCCTAACTAACTAACTGAATTACAACATACATCAACAGAATGGAACGTGAAAGCACCGTTAGAAGTGATATATGAAGAATATGGGGAAGGTGAAGAAGTAGGGGATGATGCAGACGATAACGTGGGTATCATGAGGTACCCTTCGTTGTCACAATTTTACCCGTAATTCGATTCAGATAGCAAATTGGAAAGTGGGTTTCCAGCTATCGGAGACTCGAACTCGCCGGATGACGTTGAGTTCCGGTGGGGCAAAGAAGAAGAAGAATAAGACAGAGAAGGGTTGATTGAGATAGCTCTTGATGGATGCAAGAGGAAAAGAGGCTTGGAGTTTAACTTTGATGAAGAGAATTTGATTGAGATCGATATATCTCTGTCGAGGTATAAAGAACTTTCCAACGATGACGAGGTGTTTTCCGATGAGATCAGCTGCAACTAATGTGACATTAATTCGAGATTGACGTAGAGTGGATTATTGTGTTTTTTGGGGGTTGGTGAAAGGGGAAACTGGAGAATAGAAATGTGTGTTTTTATTATTAATTTTTTTGTAAAAATTTTAGTAGGGTTTTGGTGCTTGCCTGTTTCGGATGTGGTTACCGTTTTATTAAATTTATAATCCATGGACAATAAACTTACGAAACCCAAACTTTCAAATGTTTCATTAATAATATACTATTCTTGTGTAGGGTTGTTGCACTCATCTCGGATCCCTCCTTCCATATCCAAATAATAATAATGTGTTACAGGTATACGTGGCAATTAGCATTCGTAGTAGTGAGGATGGTTATACATTATTCAACTATTCAAGCATGAAACGACATCTCCATGAAGTGGTTTGTATGTTCATAGGGTTGTGGAAAAGTTCATAACTATTGATACTTTACATCAACATGTTGTACAAACACAATAGAATTTGATTTATTTTTCCCATGATTGCACGAAAGAACATAAAAAGTTCATAATGAATCACAGTTCATTTGATGGTCTCACTTACAACACTAGTGTAAGGTACGTATATGTGCATAGTCCCACTAGGGTGCAAGGATGTTGGGTCAAGATTCAAGAATGTAGATCAACAATTAGGAGAAGAACACCTCTTCCAAGATTGATCTATTTTGTTCATAAGGAAGGGTCTTTAGTTGGAATATAAATAAATTATTTCGACTGCTCATAAGTATATCTTCATATAAGTTATTTGGGACCTAGGGGAAAATTATTGGTTTTACACTTATGCTTAATTTAGGGCATGCATCATTTTATTTTTCAAAATTATTTATAGTTTCACATAACCATAACTTGGTTGAAATAGTATATTTCACCTTTTTTTTGTATTTTAGGTAACTTGATCCATTCAGAATCTGATGATTACTTAGTTAAATAGTGGGTTAAGAAAAGCATCTAAAGAAGGAGTATTTTTTCCCTGCACTTCCAAAATTATTTCATGCACCTTTTATATTGTTTCTGGAATGACCATTCCAAAAGTAATATGAAGAATGCACAAAACAATTTGGATGATGTAGGAATCAATTGTCAGAACAATGTTGTAGTGTCACACTCATGGGAAAATTGAATTTTCTTTGACAAAGTTTCATTATTTATAAAGGGAAAATTATTTAACACACCCCATTTTTGCTTGGTGCTCCTCTAAATTGTTTAATATTTCCTTTTTGTCCTTCTTCTTCTCTCCCACCACCTTCATCAGTCACGTCAACGACTCCATATGCGCAACCACTACCACTTACCCCATTTTTCCTCCTTGTCGAGCCATCACCTCCATCCCCAAGATTGACACGCATGCCACCCAACCACGACCCATCAATCGTGTCACCACCTCCTCTACCACCCCAAATCTATGTGCAATGGCACCATCGTCATGCGTGACTATGGTGGCACCATTCACGATCGCCATGAACAAGCAAGACTAATAACGAGTCAAGCTCAATTCAAATAAGCACAAACCTAATCTAAATGGAGTGTCGCCCCCGATTTGTGCACAAGGGTGTTGCCTTTGCCTCGAAGCATAAGCCTCTCCCTCTCACTTTCTCTTTCGTCACCACTTTCCCCATTAACCTCCTTTTCCTTGTCCCCACCCCTTCCCTCTCACTCCTCCACTTTCAATCACAACTCTATAATTCCATCAATAAAGAAAGTATTGGATGCGTGTTCAATTTCCAGATCCCTTATTGCTTGGCGCACCATGCCCTCGTCAACCTTAAACTATGCGCACTTCACCATCCCCAATTAATAATTGGTCAATCTGTAATACATTGATTAATCGATCTGTAATATATTTTTTTATTACATATTAGTCAATCCATAATACAAAAAGTACATCATTGAATTGATCAATCCGTAATACATTAAAAAAAACATTACGAATTAATTAATCCGTAATAAAAAAATACAATTACATATTGGTCAATCCTTAATACAAAAATACATTTGTATTATGGATTGATCAATTTGTAATTGTATTAGAAGAATTATGGATCAATTGGAGGTGTGATGGTGGAGGCATGACACTGAAGCCACAACAAAGGAGATTTGGTAGCAAGATCTGAAGATTTGAACGAGATCTAAGGATTTGAACAAGGTGCAATGGTGGAGTCATGACTTGGAAGTCGTGACGTTGGAGATGCAATATGATCAATGAAGGTGGAAGCGTTGGGTGGTGGTGTTTGGAGAAGAAGGGTAAAAGGGAGATTTAAGGAAATTTACAGGTGCACTAAGAAAAATTGAGGTGCGTTAAAGAATTACCTTATAAAGGGAAGGGGATTTTTCAAACAAGTATAGATTTGGGCTTCAATTAGACAACTTAAACCCATCAACCCAAGAATGTGATACCCAACCCATCAAGCTGGACATCAGCGAGGCCCATGTTTGGTAAATGGTTGTTTCAGATAAATAAAATCTCTCAAAAAGTTGTTAAAAATAAAACAGTTGGTTTTCAAGAATGAGATGAATCAAAGACACATTTAATTTATCACTAAACACGTGGACCAACTAATTTCAAGGAAAAGTTTTTCTGTTTCTAGTGATTTTGTCCAACTTAAACATATTGTTTCTTTATTTGGACAAAAACATACTTAATTTCAGGATTACTGTATGCTTTGGACAGTGATCTCTAATAAAAATTACATTTTTTTTTATAATTGGCGCAAGCAAAAGGTCAAAATTAAAAGTTCACACTTCAAGTATGCTATCAAAATTAAAAGTTTAACATGACCTTTTGACATTATCAATTGCCCAACGAGGCATGAAGAATCCCGTTGAGTTTTTTTTATGTAACAAGTAATCAAAGTTCTCCCCAAAGTATTGGTTGAATCTTCAGGAGTGTCCAAAATTGTTGGCAAGCCTTGCACTTGCTGCAAACAAGGTCATGATCATAGTCTAGTGAATGAGTGTGCAATAAATAATTGGTGGCATTTGGCAAGCCTTTCTCTCTAGATTTTCGATCCAACAACCTATCATTCTTCTAGAAATCATGACCCATTAATTCCAGTCAATTCATACAGCAGCCAATTGACCAAAACCTCCCTAAATTATTGTCATTTGTTGAAATTATTTTCAATGTAACGTGAGTGAAAGAATTATATTATTGTTTAGCAAAATAGTATTATGTTATTTAATACATTTTTATATTTATGAGGTATTTAAATCACTGATAGAATCATACCTCATTAATTATAAAAAAAGAATAACACGTTATTAAATTGTAATATAATGTTAAAGTATTAATTTATCAATATAAAATTCATTTTTACTTAAATTCTAATCCTTGTTTTGATAATAATAACAATACACAGACAAAAGAAGTGTCCTTCAACCAAGAAAATAATAATAATAATTTGATATTTTATCATTATAATGTTTTATATTATTAAGTATTAACTAGTTAGATAATATTTTTAATGATTTAATAATCTATGATTGATTAACAAATAACAATACAACATGATTGGGTAGGGTTATTGTTATTTTTTCAAGATCGTAATCTGATTGATTGAAGCCGAGGCATAAATCGTAAACGTGTGTCATATGTGACACGTACTTCCTTCGCTTGACTGCCAGCCTAACATGTAAAAACTAACAATCAATCAAAGAAGAACAAATCAGTATACCAAAAAAAAAAAAAATCATATATATATATATATATATATATATAATAATTTTGAGTAATATTACTCTTCTAATAATATTTTTTATAAATCGTCTTATTGAGTTATTGCTTTATAAAGAAAGCATTAAGTAAAAATTAAATATATTAAATATCTTGACAATATAAAATGCATTAATACTTATAATTTGAGAATTTAGAATTGTCCATGTATTTAATATATTATTAACCTGCTGGCTGCTACTTTACTTTTTACCTACTAATTTCTTTTAAGAGAAAAAAAAATAGACTATACACTAATGTTAGTTCATAATTAAATATTTTAGGGTTGTTTGAGCCTTCCCAATTTTATTGTCTTGTTGGTTAAGTGAAGAGACATTTATAAATTCTTATTAATTTTGATTCTTAAGTAATATAGGATTTATTGACATATCAAAACAAATCTTCAAGGAAGACTAAGTGATAAAAGTTGTGGCCTTATTTCCTTGATGGATGTGAATGTCTCCATTTAACATTAGCATTGATCTTGATTTTATTCTTAAAAGATATGTGTTAGTGAGTTAATATTTATGAAGTCTATCTCCTCGAGTTACTAAAAACTAAGGTTTAAATATATATCATTTTTTTTCTTTTACGTGGCAACATCATAATTTTCAGGAAAGTATTATTTTTCAATAAAATAAAGCCATCACCTCACGCGGTTCCTGCTTCGTAACTTCCATTTCGCATACAAAGACATAGACCAGACCCCTCTCTCTCTTCCTGTAATTTCGGGCAATCCGCACGAAACCTTGCAGTAACAAAAAATGCGGAGTTTCACTTTCTTTGATCGAGTTTCTAGAGCTTTCCGCGATCATGGGTCCAACTTCAAGCTTGTACTCCTCTGCACCACCGTAAGGTACCATCAACTTCTAACCCTTCCCTTCGTTTCACTTTTTTTCTTTTTCTTTTCCACAAATAGAAATTGTTTTTGTTCTCTGTTTTCACTTTTCGTCGTGCTTCCTTTATCTTATTTTTCACCTCTGGTTCGGTGAATTTCGCTTTTAAGGCAGATCCACGTATTGCAATAAAGCTAATTTTTTCTAAAATATTTTGAAAATTATTCTCCGACCCTCTGCATCAAACTATGCTCTGTTCTGTATTCAAGATACAACTTATGTTGAATATGTACATAGAAAGATATTTCACGAGTGAACAGATCTACGACTACGAGGCTTATGCAGAACTGTAGAATTGGTACACTATCTTATAGAATTCAACCCATATAGGAGGAATGTATCTTGTGTTCTGACATGGTAAAATGGAAAGCTGTGATTAATTTTGATCAGAAATTAGTACATGGTATAAAATTATTATGATCCGATCAATCTTTACCTGACACATAATTGAATGTTACTAACTCTTTTTTATAAATTGAAAATCTCTATTATATGTTAGGTAAAGATTAATCAACACTTCAACTCTATGGACATACATTGGTTCAAAATCATGTAATAATTTCTTAGGTAGTGATCTGAAATTAATAATTATCATACATTCGATTCGGTAAATATAACTTTTAAAATAATTATCATACAAAATCAATAATGTTATTATACAATCCATAATTAAATGGCAGTTACAATACAATGGATTTTATTTGGGTGATTTGTGAGACACAATACTATGAGTGAATGAAAATTTGAATCAGTTAATGGTTTGGTTGATGCAGTGGTGGAGGGATTGTAGCTTACGGAGAGGCTGTTGCCGCATCTGAAGCAGCGGCGGCGGCGACGGAGAAGAAAAAGGTGGTGGTGCTGGGAACTGGGTGGGCTGGCACGAGTTTCTTGAGGAACCTGGACAACCCCAAATATGAGGTTCATGTGGTCTCCCCTCGCAATTACTTTGCATTCACTCCTTTGCTGCCTAGTGTTACCTGTGGCACCGTGGAAGCTCGCAGCATTGTCGAACCCGTCCGCAATATTTTCAGGAAGGTGATCATCAAAACAGAAATATTCACTTGCTCTTTGTTTCTTACTGTTGCATAATGAGATTGTTGATTAATTTTAAAAGAATACTTATAAATAATTAAAGAATAAAAAAAAACCACCAAACACAAACACTGGATTGTTATCTAGTGGCTTTTGAATTTGGTAGGAGAGCCACTATCATTGTTCTACCTTACTTAAATTGAATTAGTCGGTTTTTAGTTGTGATGCCAGCGATGCTTGGTAAACGCAGCACCTCTTAAAACCTTTGCTTTTTATGATTTTTTTTTTTATCAATTTTTAAGAAGAGAAATTTTTTTTTCAAAATAATATTACATTGAAACTACGAAAACAATGTTTTTTAATCCTGAAAAAAATTATTTTTGATTTATTAGCCCATGCATTTCTAAACAAGATGATAAAATTATTTTTCTTATATATATTTAGGATATTCAGGGATTTTTTTAAAAAAAATTCAGAGAGGAGGGAAGCAAATTTTATTTAACCTTTTCAATATCCGATTTGTTTTCCTTTTATTATTATTATTTTCTCTTGCGAAGTATTTAAAGAGAAAAATTTCTCCAAACAGATCATATTCCATATAAATTTCAATTTCAAGCCATTCCCCCCTATATCGTTATTTACAGAGATTGATCACTGTTAACAGTTAACCATAAAGTGTTGGTTTCCCCCAACTTATCTTACATGTACAACATGCATTTATATTTTGTCTGGAGAAAATACATGGGCAGGTGGGTACATGCATTTTCTCTGGAGATTTTGTCACACCAATGTGTTATATTTTCCCTGAAACAACAGAGCACACTTTTATGAGATTGTGCCACGTGATAAATGACTATGTTGGTTGGTGAAGAATTGCTAGTAGCCACTAGGAGATACATATTCTGGTAAATAGATTGCCAGTATAGAAATTTGCTTAATGCTATGTTCTTTACTGGTGGATGCGATGCAACTAAATGCTTTCCTTGTTATCCTTCACACAGAAAAAGATGGACATGCAATTTAGTGAAGCAGAATGTCTCAAGATTGACGCAGCACACAGGAAGGTTTACTGTCGATCTAATATAAGTAATAATTTGAACGAGAAAGAAGAATTTGTGGTGGACTATGACTACCTAATCATAGCCGTGGGAGCAAATGTCAACACATTTAATACTCCCGGAGTGATGGAGAATTGCCATTTCTTGAAGGTAACTTCTTTCATCATATTGTTCATCATGTTGTCATGTATTTATGGTGTACTTTATTTTTTCAAAAAAGCAATGTTCTTCATCCAGTTAAGAAATAGTAAGGCGAGTAGAAGGGGTCAAATCGAATGATAACTTAATTCTTAGGTGTGATTGGATATTGTTTATGCACAAAGTTTTTAGTTATCTCAAGGACATGTGTGCGTACTATGCAGGAAGTTGAAGATGCACAAAAGATTAGAAGAACCGTTATTGACTGCTTTGAGAGAGCAAGTTTGCCTAGTGTAAGTGAAGAAGAAAAGAAGAGAATTCTTCATTTTGCTATTGTTGGAGGTGGTCCAACTGGAGTGGAGTTTGCAGCCTCACTACATGACTATGTCACTGAGGATTTGGTCAACATATATCCTGGGATAAAAGATCTAGTTAAAATTACCCTTCTGGAGGCTGGAGATCATATTTTGAGCATGTGAGCATGAAATTCTCATTACACCTTTCTCCTTATTAGCAAGTTACTTAACGATGCTTTGCTGTCCCTTGTTTGTGTTTATCAGTAGCCATTTCCACATTCGAAAGTATTTGATTCAGTCATGGATTTTTTACGTGTGGGTGGGTCCATGGGTGGGTGGTTTAAAAGAGAACGTACTTAGACGTTTTCATTCTTATGCTCATTTTTCAGGTTTGATAAAAGAATTACTGCTTTTGCTGAAGAGAAGTTCGGAAGAGATGGTATTGATGTGAAAACTGGATCCATGGTTGTGAAGGTATCCGAGAAAGAAATTTCTACTAAAGAAATGAAAAATGGAGGAGCAATTACTACAATTCCATATGGAATGGCTGTCTGGTCAACTGGTATTGGCACTCGTCCATTTATAAGAGATTTTATGTCACAAATTGGTCAGGTATGTCTTTGGGAAATTTGCCATTATATTGTTTTGATTCAATATTCCAAATCATGTTTCTCTTGTAGTTTGTATTCATTTTTCAGCAAATCAATTTTACATTCATTTATTATTTACTCGACATGAATTATTCTGAACAGACTAACAGACGTGCCATAGCTACTGATGAATGGTTGAGAGTTGAAGCAACTAACAACGTGTATGCACTTGGTGATTGTGCTACAATAAACCAGCGAAAAGTCATGGTATTTCTTCATCATTTATTTAATTAATATTGGACGTTGTTGCTAGTGCATGTTTTCACACATGTGCAACACACCGGCTATATTCCATTCTTATGGAGACTTATCCGTATCAATACTGTTAAGTTTGTAACATTACACTTGGCTTTTGTTTCTTTATTGTTCTTCATTGAGTAATAGATCTATTTAACTTTGATGAAATAGTAAAATCTATATCATATTATTTATACACTTAGCACGCATCTTGGTTAATAACTCTGTCCTCACCAGTACTTATTGCCTTGCCAAGCTAGCTGAATGTTTCATAAGCTAAAATCTATCGATATTCTAGGACTTGCGTGATTTTTGCCATTTATTAGAATTTCAGATGTTATCTTTCGTCCTGTTGTTGATTGTTATTTGAGTTTTGGCATTTCAGGAAGATATCGCAGCAATATTTAAGAAGGCTGACAAAGACAATTCAGGAACTCTTACTGTCAAAGAATTTCAGGAGGTATTGGATGATATCTGTGAGAGATACCCTCAGGTAGAGCTATATCTAAAGAGTCAACAGATGCACAACATTGCTGATTTGTTGAAAGGGTCCAAGGAAGATGTTGAAAAAGAATCTATTGAACTGAACATCGAAGAACTAAAAACCGTACTCTCTAAAGTGGATTCCCAGATGAAATTTCTTCCTGCTACAGCGCAGGTGCATGTCATGTTATTTGCATGTGGCATTCTATTATCTGATTTTGTCTCTTCAGTTATATGACTTCAGGTTTCTTAAACCGCATATCAGGTTGCATCTCAGCAAGGCACCTACCTGGCCAAGTGCTTTAATCGGATGGAAGAGTGTGAGAAAAACCCAGAGGGTCCCATCAGGTTCAGGGGAGAAGGGCGCCATCGCTTCAAACCCTTTAGGTAACATGATCATATTAATTTACTAGCTTTGCTTTTATGTGCTCTTTACTTTCACATGATGATGAAATGATCAATGGTTCTATGTTTTTCATTGGTTGGTCAATGTTTTTCTAATTTCTCATTACTACATGGTTGATTGTTCCTCAAGGTACAAGCATTTAGGTCAATTTGCTCCTCTAGGAGGAGAGCAAACAGCTGCACAGCTTCCTGGGGATTGGGTTTCAATTGGACACAGCTCTCAATGGCTGTGGTATTCTGTCTATGCAAGGTAGTGAGTTTCCTTTTGCTTAATATTATAAAAAGTTAAATACAAGACTCCTGAGGCATTCTGATTATCAAGTTACTAAAGCTTTTCATTAAATGCTTTGAACAGTAAACAAGTCAGCTGGCGCACAAGGGCGTTAGTAGTATCAGACTGGACAAGACGCTTTATTTTTGGGAGGGATTCAAGTCAAATCTGAAAGAGTTTCAACGTTTTCCAGAGTCTTGCAGTGGCAATGTTGCAGAGCTTGTCGATCTTGAATTTATACTGATGTAGGGAATTTTGTTACTGATTCCTGATTCTTTGAATAACACAAACAGACTCCTAGAGGGGATGTCCAAGATGGGATTTGGTATCATGCTTTTGCTGGATTCAACTTTATGTATGAAATTTTTACATACCCCTTCCCCTTTTCTTTCATGCTTCTGGTATTGGAATTGCGGCATTAGTGAATCTCCGAGTTTTGCAGATTCATTTCGGAGATGCTCGGTGATGTTAGCTTCTCACGCCTAATCATTCGAGCTATATATGTTGAATACTTTCAAAATATTCCCTTTTTATAATTTCTGTTCAAGGAAATAATTGTAATTGGTCAATACAGTGTGACATGAATGGAAGATATGGATGATTTTTAAACATGTAGTCAAAGACTTGATATTTAGACTAATATACCTTGAAGTTTTGTCAAATTTCTCTTGATACTCTTCGTTTTTCTACTCTTGTACGAACTCCCCTCAGAAGTCATTTGAGTTGGATCTCATCTGCGGTTCATCTCAAAAGATTTGAGATTAGCACCTTAGTCTTTAATGCATATTCAGTTCAAACTTTTAATTAGTTATTTGTTTCTGCATTTGAGGCATTCATGTTTGATTGGTTTATCAAGAGGAGATCTTTTGAATACAAGTTATATGCTAATATAGGTTATAATGTTTAGTCTCTATGCAAAGTAGGAAGATCTTTTGAATATAAGCCATATACTTCACTGTCAGATGAAGAGTGCCTTTTGTGGTGTAAACATCTACATATTATCATGTAGACTTATTCGTTTACAAGTAAATCAGGTTGGGACCTTTAACCCAATGACTACCAGTCTATTAATTGTTTGTGTTTTGTAAAGCAACAAAACTGGTAGATAGGTGATTAAAATTAGAAAATTGTTTCTGTTTTACGAATAGTGTAATTGGGTAACTTTTTTGCTTAGGGGGTGATTAAGGGTTATAGTGGGATTTTGTGCTTAGGGGTTTCTGTTTGGATGTTTGTTTAGGGTGAATCAACATGGGATGCTAATTCGCGAATTAGCTAATTTACTTTGTTAGTTGTAATTATCTAACTTCTTACGAATAGATTCTCATGAAATAAGTGTCTTTGGTCTCTATGATTATTTTTCTGCAGTTCTTACTATCTGCTATAGAGTTGCGACTCACTCTACACAAGCAATTGTTGTTAGTTGGGTAATTTGATACTAATTAAAATTGACAATTACTCAAACCAGTAATAGTGACATCTGTTTAATGTATAGCATGCTTGTCTTGCTTATATCCGTATTTTAAATGATGGGATGCAACATGCAGGGAAGCTAATATATAGCAATTGGGGTGCTTGAATGGATGATAAGCCTAAGCATTGAAGAACACTAGGTTTGCATTTGGGTTGGAGTTTTTCTACACCAACATCTCTCCTTCGTATATTAGCTTGAATGGAGTATTAGCTTTACATTTTTTGACATTAATGTGCTCTATGATGTTGCCACTGTCTTGGAAGTTCTTTCTCTACATGTTATTTTATTTTAGGCTATTGAAAGTAAATGTCTGTTAAAACAATTTGACAAATATCCATTTTTGTCCTAAAATTAACTTCAGGAGTTAATTATAACATTCTAAACTAATCAAACATACATTCCCCAAAATCTTAAGCTGATGTAGATAGGGATAAGCCTAAGCTACTGATTTTTTTTAAAAAAAATCACAAATTGCAATACATGTATTCTCACATACAATAATATGCATAATTGACTTTAACGAAGGAAGAAAGGACGAATCTCATGATTTTCAAGTTTGTTTGTGTATATGGAAAAATATTTATGGGTAAGGTTAATCTCTTGAATAAATTTTGGTACTTTGATAGATTGATCTCTAGCTCTCGGACATGATACTCATGCACCCAAAAAAAAGAAGGGGAGAAAGCTATTGATGATGATTGATATTGATACTATTATTATGTAATTTAATTATTCAAGTTGCTTTATAATTGCAACATGACATCTCATCTCATATTAGCATTTATATGATTCTGTTGTCTTTGAATTGTTTTATGGAGATTCTTTGTGAATTCTATATTGACGTGATTCTTAGCTTTTGTCCATAATAAATTAATTGTATGAATCTAAAAGCGATTCTTTGATACCCATAATAAACCTTGTCTAGTTAGTAGAGTTTAGATTAAATTTCATACAGATTCAATGTAACAATTATCAGTTTGTTTAAACTTAAATAAATAATTTTAAAGTAAGCCTTTAAAAAAAAACACTTATTTAATAAGCAAATAAAATTTATTTTTTAAAATAAGCAGAAAATTATTTTTTAAAATAGAAATAATTTAGACAAACACTCTAAAAAAATACTTTTTTTAGTAAATAACTTTAAACGAATGGATCCAAAATCACTATTGCCAAATGTATAAGGCACAAGTGAGGTGATCCATTGGTTGAAAATTCTCCATATTAAAAGGCACAAGACTTGCCACATATGTGTGCAATGGGTCATGTAAACATGGTCGAGTAACTTCATTCTTATTAACATCCCATTCACATACATGAATAGTTAGTTAATCAGGTGGTTTTGGCAAATAATTAAAAAAGTTTGTTCCTACATTCTAGAGTGGGTGCTACTGCTAGATTGGTGTGTTTCTTTATGCTTCATGCATCAATGATCAATGATAGGATGCAATTAATATATAGTTCCCTCCTCCTTATTCCTTAAAGGTGCCAAAGAAAGAAGCTCTGGCGTTGCCGACAAAGGATATATACATCACCGAAAACCATGAATTATGTTCTGCTATGTTCATATGTAGAGCTTGTCCACTTGAAATGTAAGGCCAATTTTCAAGAGAGGAAAAAGGAACTAAAACAAAATTGATGTTGATAAATGGGGTCTTGTCAATCACAAATAGTGGGATATTTAAGCATGGATGGTGATGAGAGGAACCATGAAGAAGCTAGCCTTCTGCATTGTCTGGTCAATGCACATAGAGAATATTGATGGTGTAGAGACATTAGAGGTTGTTGCAACTGGTTGGACCACTGCTTGACATAGAATCATGTTTGTGGGAAATTATTTTGAAAGGTGGTTATATTATAGTAACATATGCATATTATTCAACCATTTGCAAAAAATATTAAATAAAGAATAAACTTCTAATTTAGTCCTTAAATTTGTGAGAAGCAGTGATAATAGTCCCTGAAATAAAATAAAAAAATCAAATAAATCATGAAATTAGAACTCATTAGTCATTTCAGTCCCTGCCTTAATTCTGTTAGAAACTATAGTGACAATAAGATAAAAAATTAAGGACGATAATGAAAATAAACTTTGTATTTAAAGGACTAAAATGATAATAATTTCAATTATAGGGGTTTATTTAACATTTTCTAATTATAAGATTTATTATGACAACATCTCAAATATTCAAGGAATCAAATGAAAGTTTACCCAATAAAGAAAGTTAAAAAAAAAAATCACTAGCCTAAGAAATTCTTAGGTGCAGCTAGCAAGTGTGTCTCACCCGACATATTTCTTTCTAAAAATGAATGTGACCATTCACATTTAGTTTTTTTTTTGCTGTGTCATAGTTTAATTGATCAAATATATATAATGCACTCCGCATATTAAATATTTTAGTAGCAAGATGATATATCTTATTAGTGATAATAAAGGAGGTGTATGGTTTGTCTTTAGACTTTAGAGACAGACATTGTCAGTGGATAATGGTGCAGAAGCCCAATGCTACGGATCACCCCAAATTGTCTCCACCATGCAATTTGTCCTCAACTCATTAAAATATAATACAACATACTTCATTTTATCACAATATTCAACCCTTGGCTATTTAATCAATAATATATACACTTTATCCTCTACAAGTACATTCTTTCACTTACGTACCTATTAAAAAAAGTTACATTCTTTTACTTTAGAGAAGTTGGATCGGTAAAATATATATATATATATATATATATATATATATATATATATATATATATATTATTTGATAAGAAGGACTTCTTATTACTCACAAGTTGAAGCTCACTTAAACAGTAGTTTCCCTAGAGTGGTCATGTGTTAACAAAACATACTGAAAGATTAAGTAAGGACTTCAGACCCAAAAAAAAGTAATGTCATTTAATAGAAATTAAAGCAGGTTGCATGAGTCACATTTTAATGTACCAAAATTTGTTTTACTTAATTCGAATTAATTTTTAGACTTGTTTCAAATTGATGGCCTTAAATGACCCATATAAGTCATTGATTTGGATGGGTATTTACATTAATCTATAGATATTTTTGTCAGACAGACTGGACGCACAACAATGAAATTGAACACTCCATCTGCAATGAAGTTACCAATAAGACAATTAATTTGACCCATCCAGAAAACGATATAAACATTTTTTCTGTTTTTTCTTGGGGGCATGAACAAGTTTAGTAGTATTTGACATGAAGCAAATCACCAAGTTGACATGAAGCATTACCCAGCACATGGCCCACGATGTGCAGTCAAACCCAAGACTAATGGATTATGGATATCTCACTTAAAAAGATACTCTTTCTATCTCATTATTTTTGAATATTTTTCTATCTCAACACTTTTTTTTAGTGTAAAATAGTCATACTGAATTTAAAATTTATGACTTTATGCATGCTATCCCACCCCTCACCACTATTTCTATTTCAATATGTTTTTAATTTTAAAATATAAAAATATTAATTATTTTTTCTAATGAAATCCTTATTTACTAATATTTCAATTCATTAAATATTAATGAGTGCTTTTACTATCAGCTAACTACTATTAAAACAAATAAGAGTATTTTAATCTTATAATATTATTTTATTATACTAATCGATGCTATTAATTATTTTTTTAAATGTATATGTTACTTTGACGATAAAAAAAACGAGATGATCGAATCTCCCATTATTTAGTTTCTCTGTCAAAATTAGATAAATTGAATGGCTTTGAAAACAACACGTGTGTTTGGATCGAGTCTCCAACGCTGGTATTTTTTAAGTTTCACGTCAAATCAGTATAAAAACGCAGAAGTTACGTATACTGGTTTCAAATTGAACCTGATCCATTTATTCACAATCTTAAACCACACACAAAACACTTTCATACAAAACTTCCTAAATATTTAACCCTTTTCCTTAAGATGAGATCAAATTAACCTCAAGCTAGCTAGCAATTACTGTCACAAGGTTCACCAAACAAGTACTTTGTTATTTATACCCTTAAGTTACTCATAATAATTAATATATTCTTCCTATAATCCTATGTGCACTGTAAGATAATTTACATTAAACATTTGTTTAATACTAGTTAATAATACCCTTTTAGAATTCCAAAAAGAGCATAGAAAAAGAGACGTGTGAATGAATAGCATTTAAAAGCTGGACACGGATGAATATACTTATGTGCTAATATATATAGGAGGGGTCCTGTTTATCCAATAGTCAAAATGGCCACGTGTAAACCCTGAAACTGAATCACATTCTAGGCAACAAATAGATTGGATATGATATGGATTGAAAGAAAAGAGGGATAGTTGGGGAGAAGTAGAAGAACATGGGGTTCTTAAGCTTTGGGGAACAAATGGGTAGGGGTCCATTCAATTGAAAGTGAGCCATAACCTTTACTTTTCAATAATTTGTACGTGGTACTGTTTAGAAGCTTATTGGTGTTTATTATGGCTAAGGTCAAGAAATTGATCCAACATAAACCCTTTCAGATCTTATCTTTTACACCAAACTGAAAAAGCATTGGAGACTCGACAAAGGCTGGGCCTATTAACATCTATAACCACCAAAATTGCAAACAAGCATTAGTGAGTTGGAATTAGACTTGCAATTACATTTCAATTAGCTTTCAAAACCTTATCCCCATAGTGTTGGTGAAGATGTTATTCTGTTGTTACCTAATGTTCACCCAAAGCTTCACATAACAAAAAATGATGCCAATTCCAATCAGTCAATGGAGAGAACACAGGCTTTTTTGTCACCACTTGCATTGCCTATAGTGCTTTAATTAATTGAATAATCTTTAAAACAAGTCACAAGAATGATTTGATAGCAAGGATGCCAATATATTGAGACCACCACATTATAGTGGAGCTCCAACTTGCAAACGGGCAGGGATAGCATTTGGTTAAGTGAGTATGTGCTAATGATTTTAGCCGCAAGATCACTGACACCACTAAAAATTTAACCTAAAGAAATAGATGTGTGAATTATAATATAGACCTTTTCATCTTATAGGGAAAGAACCTAGAATTCCAAAGAAGGGTTGGGTGCATGTGCTTTCTTTAACATAACCCTACCTAATTCAATGGGGATCCAATTGAGAGGGAATCCCCCACCACACCCACATGAACTCACATTGCATATGCCACAGTTTCCATTACCTTTTTTTTTCTTTAATATGGAATATTCAACTTTCAGTGCCCTGGCTAATATTTTATATTTCGACAGATGACGTTAAACTTCAGTAGTTCAGCTGGCCAAGTTTCTAAATTTTATTATTTTTCTTCTTCTGTACATGTTAGAGATTGAAGTGGATGGAAACTATTCAAACGAATTTCTTTTTCTTTTCCTTTTTCCGCATCTTCAACACAACTACATTTATATTGACACAACATCAATCTCTTTTAATTGAGATGCATCTCGTCTCACTCATTTGGTATGAGACAAATTTCGATGTCTTCAAATTTTAGAAGAAAAAAAAATCAGATCTAACGTGTTCTAGAGACAAAAAAGTTTTGTTGGTGAGAAATATTATTAGTAATAATATCGACTAAAATAGACGATTCGTATTCAAGTGATTGACTCGAGAAAAAAAAAGTTGTTCATTGATCAGGTTTTTAGTCTGCTTCAAAAAAACTTTCACCAGTTGTAAATCTAAGGTTTTTATGCTAAACTACTTTGCTATGTGAATTTGTGATAAATAAAAGCTGTAATAGACTAAATGTAAAGTGCATGAAAGGTAAATAAAAGTAATAAAGACACCGAAAACACTAACCTTATGTTTGGATTGGGAATTTCAAAATTTTATAATACGATCAAAAAAATTATTCGATCAAAAAATTAATGCTATAAAAAGTTCATAATACGATGTTAATTTATAGCTATATTATTATTCTTAACCATAGATATTTGAGGCTATTAGCTGTGCCAATTAATGATTTTATATATATTATTTATTGAAACAATTATATATATATATATATATATATATATATATATATATATCATTGTAATTTATTGAAAAAAGGGGGAAAATACAATATAAAAAGTCAAGTGGCAGAAGCATGAGCAAAATAAGCAATAACGATGACTTTACTCCACTATCGTCTATCGAGTCCTCAGCTAACTTCAAAGGTCAACATACTCGTGAACAAAGTACAATAACGAGAGAAAGAATAACATTTTAGAAAAGCTTATTTTTCAATTAAAAAATGTTAGAAATAAAGTGTTACTAAACAGTAAAGCCAATAAAAAAAAAAACTTGTATAAAAAACACGTTAAGAATACATTAAAAAACATTATAGTGACTAGTGCATTACATATTTCCATGTACTAATATAAAATTTCAACATAACATTTGCTGAAGTCAAAACTTTTTGAGATAGAGATTATATGAGTAGAATAAAGCGGATAGAGTTCTAAATATTTTCCAATAGAGTTTTTTTTTTTTACAGAAAATATTTTCCACTAGAGATAAATTAGTAATTATGAATATTATAAGACTTTTATTCTATTAAGGCAATAAATTACAGAGGATTTCACAAGAAAAATAAATGAAAATAAAGTTGATTTGCTAATATATTTTTTCTTAATCAATCACATCTTCTAATCCTATGAGCAATCAATGATCATAACTCGCTGGTGATTTTCCTTATTCAAGATACCCATTTTGATTATGTAAACAAGACAAGAAAAGGCATAAAAGAGCCGAAAGACTTGTAAATTTAATAAATTTAATTAATAGCTTATTGAAAATAAAGAAATGAGGTTTGATAATGCAACAATTCCTAAATTTTGATAAAGATAGCTTATAAATTAGTTGATTTAATGTGTGTTTGGACCTTCAATGAATTTGTTATAGCACGTCCTTTGAGATAAAAACAAGGAAGATGTTGTTTCCTCTGAAATAAGATTGAATGCAAATGAATAGCATCACCGACAATCAAGATCGTGCAATAAATCAAAGGAGAAGTAGAAAAAAATTTAACTAAATATTAAACAAACATATTAAATCATAATAGTTAATAAAATAGAATATTTAGTATTAAAATTAACTAAAGAATATAGTATTAAATTTTTGAGTAGTCATTCTCTCAATATATCAATTAGAAATTTATCTTTTATCTTTTTTAAAAAAAAAAATCATAAGTGAAAACGTTCTCTCGATTATAGTAATATTACGATGGGAAGAGTCAATACTCAACAAACAAATTAAATGATTAATTAAAAGATAAATCATAATTTTTTTAGTAATTATACATATTATAATAATTTTTGCAAAGAAAAATAAAATTATAAAACTAATAAATAACTATAACTTATATATAAGAATGCATATGTTAATAATACAATAATACTAATATTAATATATATATATATATATATATATATATATATATATATATATATATATATATATGAAGATAAATATTTAGATTCTCTTATCATCTCCTTAACAAATATGCAATATTATAGTTATGAAGGGGAGGAGGGGGGCTAGGACTCCTGTTGTTCCCCCTTAAATTCGTTTCTGCCAACAATCCAAACACGCCCTTAAAAAGAGTAAAACACAAATATTTTTGTAAAATTATTATTTTTTATTTATTTATTATTTTTTGTGTATATAAAAGACCTTAGGAGATAATTATTTTGAGAGGGAGAAAGTAATACTTAAACAAGAAAAAAAATTAATAAATGGCTGGACATAACCATTTTTTATAACAAAAACATGTATAAAACTAAAATGAAAGGAAGAATAACATGAATGTTTCAGAGTTAAGACCAAATTACTTCAAAATGGATTTTTTTTTTCAAACTAAGAAAATTCAAACATTTTTTCTTGAGGAAAATATTAGAGTTCAGTCCAAAAAAAGAAATAAGAAAAGATTGTAGTTTATCAATTACAATTGGATTGGATAACGTGTTTCTTTACAAATTTACTTTCACTAATTATAGGCACCTTTACCAATAAAATCTGACATAATTTATAAATGTTTATACTAGAAGAAAAAAAATTGTCTATAGAGAGGAAACATTTGCTTTAATATTCTCCTTCTCATAGTAATCATAGTATGAAAAAAATTATCTAAAAATAATTATCATTTTAATATTTTAATGTAATAATAGTTATTTTTTTCACTTCTATCATTTATAATATTAATAATATGAACTGTGAAAACAAAAAAAATAATTAATGATTATAAAATTAATTTTGTAAGATTTTTATTCTCTTTCATTTATTTATTAATTTTTATTTATTGTATAAAAATAATTTAAAAAGATAATTATAATGCGACAAAAAAAACATATATTTTGAAGGAAGAATTAATAGTTACTTAAATATTCATTAACCGTATTATAATATTTCAAGAAACATATTTAACCAATGTATTTAGTTTAAACATAAAATTTCTAACATTATAGATAGAGAGAGAGGGATAAATTGTAATTTTCTTTTTAATTAGTTTTAAAAATATCCTTATCAATTAATAAATAAAAATATATCTTTTTTTAATATTAAATACATTATTTTCATTTAACATTTCATCTTATGTTTTTAAAAAATTAAGGAGCATTACTGTTGTGAACATAGAAAAATGTAGTCCAATTATTTAAAAAAAAAAACAAATTAGTCCAATATTTAAAAAAATAAGTGTGACAATTCATTCAAGTTATTAAATTGATTTATAAATATCAACGGGTCTAACTCAAGTAATTAAACAATCAATTAATTTTTAATACTTCTCTCTGGTTATCATGGATAAAAAAGATATTTTCCTTGATAGTTATAATTTTTAGTGAGTGCTTGAGTTCATGATATAAAAATTTTTTGGCATGCAAAATGTCCGGATAATATTTCAAAAAAAAAAATGTAATATAAGTATAATTCACGCTTTAATTAATGAAATTAATTGAACTAATAATCAAAGTGTAATAATACAATAATAAAATAAAATAATATCCAAACTAATCAATACAATCCAATGTTTAAAAGTTAAAGAATTAATCTCCAAAATATGCTAATAAAATCATTAGTGAAAAAGAACAACAGGTGAAATCATCAGAAAAATAAATAAATAAAATGAAAGTTCAAACGGGTTAAGAAAAGGTTCGGTGATGCCATAATAACTGGCTGAAAAATTTTCCGCCTATATGAGCTGTCCCGTGTATGTCGTTAAACGTTTTCCAAAAAACTAATATTTTATTATGTGCATTGTATAGGGTAAATTTATTTTATATAACTAAAATTTGTAATTTATAAGAAACAAATAAATGTTTTTAGATATATAAAATTATATTTTAATTAAAACCACTAGTAAAAATACCTTAACTTATAAATTATATTTTATAATTATTATATATTAATTATTGATATTTTTATAAAAATATTCAAATTCACATTAAAGATATTAAAAATAATAGATTATAAAGAAATAAGAAGTTTAATTGTTATTGATATTAAAAACATAATATAATATATTAGATGCATCTGAGGAGTGTATTTAAATTTTAAAGATAATATATATACTTTTATATTTTTAATATTAACTCAATTGATATATTTAACAAGTCATAACTGAATAATATACATGCATATATTTAAAATTATAAAATTGGAATATTTCATTCAAGTACGGTTTGTTAAATATATCGGTTGAATTGATATTAAAAACAAAAAGATATATTACATGCATGCTGTAATATAAGAGTTATAAGAGACTGTGCTACTAATTTTTATATTGGCTTCACTAACTCGATCTACATTCAATACTCCAGCCGCAACTTGAGAATTTCCACCAGTACAACAATTATAAGGACAAAGTTGATTATATATGCACCACAACAACCTCTAAAATGGACACCCTTCCTTGAACCCTACACTTAGCACTTGAGTTCAACAATTACAAAGATTAAGCTAATTATGTTTGTACCATGCAACCTTCTTTGAACCCTAAACCTAGACCTTGAGGATCACACACCCTAATGACTCTAAAAAGAAGCAACAAGTTTATTATGTCGGCACAATGACAACTTTTGAGGGAAACCCTTGCTTCTTCTCAAATCTCAGTCCCTCAAGATCTGAAAAGTTGAATAACAACTAGTTAACAATCATTCTTAAACGGTGGGAATAACTACTCACTTAAGAACTTAGCACTTTTTAGGCGCACACCAATGATACACCCGACTTCTCTATTTTTCTTGATTTTGGTACTAAAATTTTGTTGAACTTTTTTATTATGTCTGGTGCACTTGCTCTATGAGTGAGACATTTATTTTATAGCGCGTGAAGTGTGGACTTTGACTTTTCAAAATAGATGTCTAGTTATTTTTATTGTTTTTCCTTTCCTTTGAACTTGTCAAAGTTTAAGTCTTATTTTGGTTTCAAGAGTATGAATTCTTTGGATAATGAGCATGAAGTGTAGGCTAAAATTCAATGGGAAGCACTTGCTTTGAGTCTCTAAGATTGCATTGAATCAAATTAAAGCATTAAATGCAAGTAATTGGAACATAGAGTTAAGAAAATGGATTTTTTGGGAAAGGACATCAAAGATCACTAATAAGTAACAACCCATAAAACACTTTATTGTGAACTAGTTTGTTTGGTATGCCCAAAGGCATGACAAAAAGGATCTTAGCCAACTAGTGAAACATCGCCTACAACCATTTTTTTTTGTTTTTGTATAGGTCCAAACTCTTGGTAGCCCAATAGTTTGAATTTAATCTTTAGGTTATGTTTAGACAGTTTGAACCCCATGACTAGTGACAATTATGGATTAAAGGTAAACATTTTATCTTTCTCAATTTCATACAGGGTTGATGTTCTCCATTTTGTCTCTTTGATTATCTTTGTTTTAGGATTAAGGTTTGACCCTTGACAATTACTAATGTTAATTGAATTATCTTGATGTTCTTTTAGTATCTCTCTTGATTTTTGATTCTTTATGTATTGTATTTATTTATGTGGAACAATATGCCTATTTTTTTTATGATCTTAGATGCTTAGAGAATAACTAAAATGTGAACCTTAATGTTGCACTCATAGGGAAGAGACTTTAAATCACATAATTAGGTTTAATAATTCAAGGATAAAACAAATTAATAAAGATTGTAAAAAAGTTAATTAAAAATATTTATCATGGAAGTTAGGATGTATTTAATTAGATACACTTTTGTTGCCTAAAAGAAAATAGAAGTTTGTGAATGTATGAATACATGATTTTGATGATGCCAAAGAAGAATCAAATAAGGTTACTTCAAAGGATAAACAATGCTTCAAGATTAATACAAGATTGTTTCAACAAACAAAGTTTTGCTTCAAGATTAACTCAAGATCAAGTCTTGTCTCAAAACAACGTGTTTCCAAGACATTCAAGGCTCTGGTAATCGATTACCAGGTAGTGTAATCGATCACTAAAAGACAATTTTAAAATATAGTTGTTAGAAAAAGGTTTTGAATTTGAATTTTGAACTTGTAATCAATTACCAGATGTTTGTAATCGATTACCAGCAATAGAACTCTTGAAATTCAAATTCAGAAGTCATGACCCTTCAAAATATAAATGTGTAGTCGATTACCAGAAACTTGTAATTGATTACCAATGAAAAAATTCAGAAAAACCTTTTGAAAAGACGCATCTCTTCAAACTATTTTGAAAAGGCACGAAGGACCTATATATATGTGTGATTTCAAAAAGAAAGAGAAAGATATTCCAATAAAACTTCATTGTAAAATGCTCTCTCAACAACTCTTGGACAAACACTTGCAAATCTAATGAGAGTTCGTCTAGGAACTTCAAATTGTATTATCCACTCTAAAGGAGAGTAGTATTTCTGTTCTTCTCAGAAAATCAATTGTAATCAAAAGACTGGTTGCGAGTTTCCTGAACACAAGGGAAAATGATTCCTTGGGTGTTCAGAAGTTATAAAAAAGATTTTTACAAAGATAGTGAAAAATCTCAAATGAGTTTCTTGAAGACTGGACGTAGGTACGAGAACTGACTTAACTAGTATAAATCAAGTTTGCATTTTATCCCTTTACTTATCTCATTTATGTTATTGCATCAATTTTGTGTTGCATGTTTTAAAGAACATTATTAAATTAATTGTTGTTTCTTTTTCTACATTCACAAGTTCAATAAGGTTATGATTAATTATTTTTCTTTCAATATATTAATTTTTCAAAAAATAATTAAAGAAAAGAAGCAAAAGGCAAAAATAAAAGAATCACGATTTATAAATGAATTTGGCTAAAACTTTCAGAATTATTAATTAAAAAATTAACTATCATGAGTCCACACACACAAAAAAAAATTAGCTCAATAGTGTACATAATTATTATAAATTTCTGAATGTCTTATTCCAATTTCTATAAATAAAGTAAACACACTCTAAGTCTAAATGAACCAACCAAATCTATCTATTATTAGTTATTACTACTATAAATAACTTCCTGCACCCGCAGTAAGAACATCCTTAACCTCTTTCTATTTTTTATCTTTTCAAAACAGTATATCAATTACTGTACTCCTTTAGTACCTCACACCAATCATGTTCCAAAATGAAAAGTTTATTATCTCTTCTGTCCCTTTTCTTCTGATCCTTCCTTTTGCTATAATACGCCGTGGGTGATGAGTGATGTGTTCGTTTAGCCTCATCACTCATCATCATCATAAGGTAAAAGTGATTTGAGAGCTTTGGTTCAGGGGGAAAGATCCCAGTTTTCAGTGACCCTTCTAATCTTTTTATCTTCTCTTCTCTGTCCCTCACTCCTTCCTTTTTCCTCTCTCACACATATAAATATATAGCTTCTGGATCTTCTTCCACCTCTTAACGGATCTCAGATTCCAAAATCTATCTCCTTTAGGCTCTCCAAATTTTTACTTCAGTTCTTAATCTCCTGAAATTCTGTTTTTTTTTTTGTGTGTATGTGTGTGTGTTCGAACTTCAAAAAAAAAAAACATGAGTGAAAGCATGCAACTTTGTAGTCAAAGAGTGAACGGCACATAGCAGCAAGTTTTCAGCTTTGGAAAGTTCACTTAGCTAATTGTTTTTTCCCCCTTTAGCTGCTTTATATTTTTCCTTTTAGTCTTTGACAATTGGCTTTTCTCTGCAAGCTCTTTTCCTTGCACCTATTTATTTAATTTTTTTTCTGCACCCTAAGTTCAATTTGTTAGAGTATTCCTTTTTCCTTGGTCACTTTACCATGATTTAACATGGTGGTGATTGCTTTGAATTCTCATAGTTGATCCATAAGGGAGCTTGAAAGTTAGTCTCTTTTTTATTTTATTTTTTTGGTCTTTCTATTTTTGAGCTGAGGATGGAGTGTAGGAGAAAGAAGGAGAATCAAAAATCAAACTCCACTTTCCCTGATGAGGTGTTGGAGCGAATTCTTGGGATGTTAAAGTCCCGCAAGGACAAAAGCACGGTTTCTTTGGTTTGCAAAGAGTGGTTCAACGCAGAGAGATGGTCAAGGAGGAGTGTGTTCATAGGTAACTGCTACTCTGTGTCTCCTGAAATCTTAACTCGCAGGTTTCCAAACATTAGAAGTGTTACACTGAAAGGGAAGCCTCGTTTCTCTGACTTCAACTTGGTTCCTGCCAATTGGGGTGCTGATATTCATTCTTGGCTTGTGGTGTTTGCTGAGAAGTACCCTTGGCTTGAGGAGTTGAGGCTCAAGAGAATGACTGTTACTGATGAGAGCTTGGAGTTTCTGGCTCTCAAATTCCCCAATTTCAAAGCCCTTTCCCTTCTCAGTTGTGATGGATTCAGCACTGATGGGCTGGCTTCAATTGCCACTAATTGCAAGTAAGGATCATTTTTTGCCTTTAAACTCTTGTGTGTAGTTTTAGTCCATAAAATACAATAAATTTGTGATTCATTAAGGATTTTAGTTTTACTTTTGTTTTGCTGTTGTTAATCTTTTTGTTTGTAATATACATGGTGTGATTGAGGGCAAGCCCTTACACAACGGTAAAGTTGTGCCTTGGTGACCTGTTGGTCATGGGTTTGAATCCGGAAACAGCCTCTTTGCATATGCAAGGGTAAGGCTGCGTACAATATACCTCCCCATACCTTCACATAGCGAGGAGCCTCCGGGCAATGGGGTACACTAGTTTATTCATGGTGTGATTGGTCTGCAAGAAAGAATGTGGTTCTTGTGATGAATTACTGGTGGTGCTAGCTTGTTTTCTGTTCATGGGTTTGCTTTTCTTATCACTTTCTATCAATATGGTGATGTTACTGTTTTGGTATGACATCTTTGCTTTTAACTGTTGGATGATGTAATACAGTTAATTGATGGATTTACTTGTTAACAGTTTTAAAAATTTGCTTTGATCCTCCAGTTTAGATTGCCTCTTTTAACCATTTCTGTCTACTCTTTAATTGATTCATTCTTTTCTTAGATTTTTTTTCTTTCTTAAGTGCCTTGTTGTTTGACATGTTCACTTGATGTGTTTTGTTATGATATATTAGTGGTGAGATGTTTGTGAATTTTGTTGCAAGTGGAAACAGAATCTGCTACAGAACTGTTTTTTATGAGGGCCACTTCTTTTCTGTATGACGAAATTAACATTTGAGCATCGATTGAGTGGGAACATGGTAATATTCCTTATTTATGCCAAATAAAGGCAGCTAAGACACAGGGAATCGATGGACTTTTATTTCTCTAGAAGGTGGCCATCTTACTTGTGCTGCCCAGTATGAGGATAGACTTTAGCTAATATTGATTGTAATTGCATGCCTGAAATGCTATTTATTCTCTAGCTGGAGAAAAGTTGATGACTATTTCACCATGAGAAAAAAATCTATAATGCTTGTTAAAGAATGAGAATTTCTGATTAATTCATAGATGGGTTTTTTGGAATTCACTAAAATACAGTGCATTTATAAACATTCTGTAGAATTTGAGTTTGCTACAGTTACATACATATATTATGATCTAATAGGGTAGGCTTCATATTCTGTGTTCAGTTGTTTAACCATAGATATATATATATATATGTTGGCAAGGGATCTTGCATAAGTAGAACAAAATTATGACTGAAATCATAAACAGTGTGAAAATTGTTGATTACATTTTTAATCTTTCTTTTGGATTTCAAAATCTCAACTCATGGTACTACCATATTGAGTAGCTGCAAAATAGGTATTATTTTCATTATGATGGCGTTCTTTGCTTAATCTTTCATTTGACCAATACATAATCTTCTTCATTCCACTTGACGGCAGGAATTTGACTGAACTTGACATACAAGAGAATGGTATTGAGGATAAGAGTGGCAATTGGTTGAGTTGTTTCCCTGACAGCTTCACATCATTGGAAGTATTGAACTTTGCCAATCTGCACAACGATGTAAATTTTGATGCACTCGAGAAACTTGTCAGTAGGTGCAAATCATTAAAGACTTTGAAGGTTAACAAAAGTGTGACACTAGAACAGTTACAAAGGCTTATTGTTCATGTTCCTCAGTTAGGTGAACTTGGTACTGGCTCCTTTTCACAAGAGTTGACATCACAGCAGTGCTCAGATCTTGAAAGTGCATTAAAAAATTGTAAAAATCTTCACACCCTTTCAGGGTTATGGGTAGCTACAGCACAATATCTCCCAGTTCTGTACTCTGCATGCACGAATCTAACTTTCTTGAATTTTAGTTATGCACCTCTTGACAGTGATGGCCTTACTAAGCTTCTTGTTCACTGTCCTAAGCTTCAGCGCCTCTGGGTATGACTTTTATTGTGTTCTTCATTGCATGGTTTCATTGATATTGAAGTTTCCACAAACTACACCACACATGTTTAAGTTTCAATTGTCCCACATGGTTACCATCCGTGAACAAAATCTAGACTGATAAATACTTGGAAAGAATGTCATCTTTCTCTCCCTAAATTTATGATATTATTTTGTTAACCATTTAATATTTACCTTCTTAAAACAAATTGTCATTGATAATTCTAATTTCTACTTTCAAATAGATATTTGTCAGATTTGAGTGCCTGCTAATGAAAATGTATTGAAACATGTACCTTACTCATTAAATAACTGACACAGGTTGTGGACACTGTTGAAGACAAGGGACTGGAAGCTGTTGGATCACACTGTCCATTACTTGAGGAGCTGCGTGTTTTTCCTGCAGATCCCTTTGATGAGGGCATTGTTCATGGGGTTACTGAATCAGGGTTTATTGCAGTCTCTCAAGGATGCCCGAGACTTCACTATGTTCTCTACTTTTGCCGTCAAATGACCAATGCTGCTGTTGCTACTGTTGTCCAAAACTGTCCTGACTTTACTCATTTCCGACTCTGCATCATGCACCCTGGTCAGCTAGATTACTTGACCCAAGAATCAATGGATGAGGCCTTTGGAGCTGTTGTTAAGACTTGCACTAAACTCCAGAGGCTTGCAGTATCAGGTTATCTGACTGACCTAACTTTTGAGTATATAGGCAAGTATGCAAAAAACTTGGAAACTCTTTCCGTGGCTTTTGCTGGAAGCAGTGATTGGGGCATGCGCTGTGTGCTGGACGGCTGTCCAAAGCTGAGAAAACTAGAGGTAAGGGACTGTCCATTTGGCAACGGAGCTCTTCTGTCAGGCTTGGGGAAGTATGAGTCAATGAGATCACTGTGGATGTCAGACTGCAATTTGACAATGAATGGTGTTAGATTGTTGGCCCAAGAAATGCCTAGGTTGAATGTTGAAGTCATAAAGGAAGAAAGCTATGAGACTCATCAGGCTAAAAAAGTTTATGTTTATCGATCTGTTGCTGGGCCAAGAAGGGATGCCCCTCCTTTTGTTCTCACTCTCTGAAATGCTATCTCTACTCCTACTTTGAAGTTCAAAATGTCCTTGGTAATCTCTCTCACAGATAGAGAGCCTTGCACTCACATTGAAACATGCATTGCATCTGACACTCCACAATTACCCCCATTAATAAGAATCAAGTGACATGAGCTAAATTTCCCCCCCTCTAGAATATGATTAAAAGATTGTCCTTGGTTTCTAGTTGCACTATCATTTTTTGGGTCAACTGATTTGGTGTATAGATGTATGCTTCTATGAGTTAATTGCAAGTGTCCGTGACGCATTATCTCTTTCCCAACTGCATTACTTAATAGTTTTGTATGATCACACCAAAGCTAATACATCCAAAAGTAGTAGCTTTTGCTCCTAAAATTTCTGTGCTGGCTACATTGGAATGTCAAACCTTCGACAGATTTATCCTTCATGACTCAGTCCTATTGAAGATTGTATTCTCTACTAATATGTGTTAAACTTAAAATCATTTTGTTGTGCAGTCTTTGGTTGTCTCCACAGATGGCAAAAATCCATACTGATATTCAAGACTCAATAATATGGCAGGTGGGAGGAAGAAAGGGGGATTCTGCATAAACTATCCAGGAAGTCACTGCAAATGTGAGCTAAATTAATGGATTCCTGAGCAATTATTGTGAACAATATCCATATGCATGAAAAATATTGCATTGATTACAGACAGAAAGTTCTATAATTCAAGAGGATAATGTATTCATGGCAGAAGCCTGTACTTATCTGTGGCTTTTTGTTCTGATTGAAATATCTATTCAACAAAATGCAACATTCCCTTCTGAAAATGGCGAAAATCATGTCAATGGATGAGATTAAATAAAAGTGATTCATGCTTGATTGGATAGACTGTACCAGCAATTTTTATCCATATGCAGATAAAAAAAATTTGGATTTTGATAATTAAATGATTTCATGAAATGAAAATCATTTACTGGGCAATAGTTAATCTTTCTATCCTCCATCATGAGTATACATTTACAATAAGGGAATTCTCGAACTACATAAGGTGGATCTTCCTCGTGTTAATACAATACCTTTATTTCATTATTAGGTGCACCATTTTTAAATTTTTAATACGTGAGCCTTTTTTTGTGTGGGAATTGACTATTTAGCATGAACTGTGGCCGTGGATCAACTATTGAAGAATTTTTATTTGGTTGATGCATTTAGTGAGGGGAAAATTCAAAGAAAAACAAAATGTGAAGGCATGGGTTTGGTTCCCAAAACCCCCCAATACACTTCCCAATTTCCTATCAGCAAAGCAGATCCCCTTCTATCAGTAATACACAACGACTATATTATCATTTCAGTTTTGACGTAATGGTTATGCAATTAACAGATCTAAAAACCCATAAGTTGTGACACAAATAACGTCCTTTAAGCATATATCAGGTATTCGAAGCAACACGTGGAGAGAAGAATTTTCTCTTATTGAGGGATTACACTCATGAGTTTTGAATGCGGGGATACCTTGTAAAAAAAAATTAAGGGATTAAAAGTTTTATATTGACATGCTAAAGATACATATTGTCTCCCAAAATGAACCTGAAACATAAGGATATTAAAAGCAATACCTATTTATGCCTACTTATTACTAAATACACACTCTTTCTCCCTTTGTATAATAAAATTTCTTAAATATCCTTTTTACCTTTTTCAAAGTCTGGTGGAGGAACTCTTTGGGGGGGTGTTGGAAAACGAATAAAATCTATTTGATTGACCATCGAAAACATTTAGATTTATGTGATATTTTTACTAATTATTTATCAAATTAATAAGAGTAACATGATATTTTTATTCTAGTAAAAGAAAAATTAAACTCAGGAAAGTAAGATTCTCACCTCCTTCATGGAAAAGTTGTCGTGAGAAACTTGTTAAACAAACATTTAAGGAAACATTGAATATTATTCATGAGGAATCTTATTATTTAAAACAAATATCAAATATGAGAAACTAAGGGGGTGTTTGGTTTGGTTGTTTTCTGTTTTCATTTTCACTGAAAACAGAAAACGGTGATGAAAATGTGTTTGGTTGGATTTCTGAAAACATTTTCAGTGAAAATGAAAACAGGAAACAACCAGAAAATGAAAACAATAAATTCTCGTTTTCAGTGTTTTCAGTTGAGAACAGAAACCTCATTTCGGGTAAAATGAAATTGTGGTGGCAATGAATGTAATTTTAAGCAAATCTAAAAATACAAAAAGACAAGAAGTCAATATATCATAAATTTTCAGTATTTTTATTTCATGAAAACAGAAAACAAGAAGTCAAACCAAACATGTTTTCAGAATTCTAATCTTTTGAAAATGAAAACAGTTTTCCGAAAATAAAAACAGAAAATGAAAATGCAAACCAAACACACCCTAAGATTCTCAAGAAACTCAAAATTCTCCCCTATCAAATGACTCCTTATTGCTTATGGTATTTCATGTCCACATACAAATAAAAAAAAGTTGTAACAAGATTAAAAAAATTTAAAAGTACCAAAAATTACTTTTCAGAAAAAAAATATAGGTATTTGGAAAAAGTAATCTACTGAATTATGTTTTGACAAAAACAATGTAGTTTCAAAAAATTACTTTTTGGAATAGGTACATACTTTTTCGGGAAAGTAATTTTTGGTAATATTGCAATAAAAATAAGTTGAAACATGTTGAAACACAATGTCATGTATCACATACAAATTTGATGAAAACGCACAGTGACTTTGCCCGCCTGTTGTTCTCAATCACAATGTGAATGCTTGACGAAGGAGTAGAAGAGCATTTGTTTACATATGCAAATGAAAAATAAGATTTGTTTGATTATAATAGAATTTAATTATTTTTATAAAAGAGAAGGAAGAAAATAGACGTAAAGGACTTAAAGAATAATAAAGACGGGAGGCACAAAATTAGGATTTTTTTTCATATAAAGCTGGTCAGCGTTTGAACCGCATGGCAAAGTGTCTAATGATCCCGACTAGGTTGGCACCATCACACACAATGATCCGATGCAGAAAAATACATTTCAAAATTGTTATTTTTTATAAATTTCAACCAAAAAGAGAGAATATTCAAGAGTATGGCAAAGAGTATGTTTCTAAAATTTCTTAACGAGTAATGAAGATGGGAGGTGTAAAAATAAGATTTATATTATTTTCATATCAAAGGGTATTTTTATAATAGAAAGTATAAAATGAGGGAACTGGGTATATTTAATACTTAGGAAGGGTGTAAATAACAAAAGCTGCCACAAAAATTTGCCGTGGCCCATGTACGAAAGCAGACACGCTCAGAAGAGAAAACTGGGCCTTCAGTTCATGTTGCCATAATTGGGCCACGAGGGAAAAGTTGCATGTTATTCTTCTTACACTCAACATATTTCTTCTACACCCAGCATATTTAAAAAAAAATTCAACTTTATCTTTTTTTTACTTCTTCTTCTTCGTTCCTTCCTTTTCTCCACATAGCCTACAGATTGACAATTCATAAAACACTGTTCATTTAGAATTTTTGGTGTGTTCATTGGTCTCCTCTTTCTCCTTTGTGAAACTGGTGTTGGTATTGTTTGTGGTATGTGCTTGCTGTCTGTGGCTCATCCCTAGTTTCTCCTTTGGCAATTCCTTGTCGTCCTCCACGAGTTTCCTCTCCTCCGCCGCTGTGAGTAGCGCTTCGTCTTCATTGACAAGTTTTTTTTGCCCTCGTTTAATCCATACGGATTGCGGATTGCAAATCCGTATGAACCATACAGATTGTCAATCCATATGCTCATATGGATTCCCTCATGTACCATACGAATTGTCAATCCATATGATTTAATGCAGTAAAGAACGAAAATACATGAAAGGGGATACTCACAGTGAGGACTCACGATGAAATGGAAGAATGTAGGTTGATTACGATAGAGAGGAGGGACGGACTCTCGGCGCAACAGGGAGGGGAAGGAGGCGTCAATGGTGTGGGTGATAGGTGTGGGGAGGGATGGTGTATATGATTTTAATTGAAGGGTATTTTGGTCTTTTTACTATAGTTGTTGGACATAGAAGAAGTTATGTTGGGTGGTGGAAGAAATTCCCAAGTTGCATATGTTAATGTGTATTCACGCTTATCATCTAGACTCTAGAGGGGTTGAGTAATGAGTTATTATTATTGCTAATATAAGATTACCCTAGAGAATAGCATAACACCAAAATAAAATTATCCTAGAGGGACTACCCTAGGTCCATTAATTAGTTTCATTATGGGGGAAGTGAGATTCATATGATATGGACCCTCATTCTCCGACAAATAAAGTGATAATACCTAACAGAAGGGTAGCCCAGGAACACGAGGCACAATGATTGTTGAACTAAAATTTCTGTTTAATGTTACTGGTCCATTTAATTCACTTCAAGGGTCTCAGAATCAATCATACAAAATATCCTCGTTCTACGCTTACTACACAAGTAGTATTATGAAACTTCAAATATTGACCATCAAAGAAAATGTAAACACTATCCTACTGCAAATATAAGTTTGAGAAAAGGAAAACGCATAGAATAAGATAAATGTTTGGTAATGTGCTTATTGCTTTTTGATCATATATGAATCTATGACCCTATTGCTTTATTTATGGTCATATACACGTTCACAAATATTATCATCTAAGAAATGAAGCGTAAGATCAAAGCTATTTATACAGCGCTGAAAAATGTTGCTTTTGTGGGAGATTTTTAAATTTAATGAAGATTGTATTTTTTTTCGTGAAAATAACAAGTAGAACTTCGACATGAAATTCTTATTAAATGCCTTAGAATGATAAAGGAGGAGACTTCTATAATCCTAGTTATTTTGAGTCTATTGGTATAATTCATCACCTTATTCCAGAAATGGTAAATGTCATGATCTTATGATATTCTGGTCTAGTAAAATGATATATTGAGGAGAAGATATATATGTTGACATGATACATATTAAATAAAGTTTCAAATAAAAGGAAAAAGATAAACCCCATATGAATTTGAAAAAAAAAATAGAAATCCTAATCTCAACTACTTGAAAGTGTGGAGTTGTAGAACAATAGTAAAGGTTTATGAACCAAAATGAAAGAATAGGGTGAAAGAGGAACTGAATGTGTATAGAATAGCACAACTTACAGAATCATGGTTATATAGAATCTAATAACTCATGCCATATAAATACAATAATTGAGTTTAGAGATGCAATTTTTCAAGAAGATAGATTCCAAGACTCAAGAGTAATGTTCATTCTAATGTACAAAATTTAGAAAATAATGTATCTTTTGGTATGATTAGAACTTAGAAGAAGAAAGAGGGCCAAGAAAGGGAGAATTTACGGACCAATTTTTTTCTTATTTCTTTTTGAAGGAACAATAGTGTCCATAGATGGTTATGGACTAATTTGCTATAATAAAAGAAAGCCAATCACTCTTACTCGAGCATTGGTCAAGAAAAACTAAATATATACAAGTTCTGAAATGAATAAAATTCTAGTGAGTTTAAGTATGTTAACACAAGTTAGATATTCTGATCGTGCCTATAAAAAAAACTTTATTAGGTGAAATAAAACCAATTTTGATGATTTTTACGTCTCCACACTTAATCTCATAGTTTTTAATTATGAAAATATCTTATTTTCAGGAAGAAGAAAAAATCTCCTGTAAACAAAAATGAATTTTAAGATTAGCTCAAGAAAATTTTATACATAAGAGTTTGTAAAAGTAGCGCTACTATATATATGTGCAAGATGTGAGATTAGTTATTTTTTTTCGATAAACAGAAGGAAATCCAGATAATATAATTAACATGTTAACATTTTGTCAGTGATGATCTTTTGTTTTCAATCCTCCCGGAGAAATCCTCCCCAAGTTGAGCAGCAACAGAATATCGTTGATTACACAGTTACAATATCAGTCTGTTGCTCGTACCGAAAATTCATATGCCCATGTCAAATGTATACATACAAATACATACTAATTAATCACTGTTTTGATATCAAGAACTTTTTATACAATGATTACTTGTGATGCTTAATACATATGCAGGGTCTGATTCTATGATCTGGCCCCATATTTATCACTTCACAAGTCCCATTCTCTAACTCCAATATAAGGCTATAATAACTTGAAAGTGATGTTTGGTAAGAGGTCTATTTTTTTGTTTTCTGTACACATTTGCATTTCATCATGCGGCAATTAAATATATATATATATATATATATATATATATATATATATATATATATGTATATAATTGACAAAAAAATTCTTTTAAAATGAACTTTAATGTAAAATATATTAACTAAGGTGTATTTTTTTTAATTTAATGATTTAAAATTATGATATATTATCAATTAAATTAAATGTACATATACACCATTTATTTCTTGACAAATGTTACAATGTGTGTGGCTGATGTTTTTCTAAATCTATTATACACTAAATTTTTTTACATCTTAATAAATTAAATTTTTGGTGGAAACAACTTTCCGGTTCTGTGAATGATGACATGGTGTGAAAAGTTCTGGTAAGCCATCCTTCAAAATTTGTAGCTAATTATTAAGCATATCAGCCTTTGGGTTATGCAGGACCCATGCATGATCTGTAGTACAAGACTACACACATCGTTTTCTTACAGTATAAGTCGTAAAATAAAGCACTCAATCAAGATAGTCCATACTCTATAGCCATTATCAAGCTAATTGGTCAAGATAGTAAAAAGGAATAGGGGTTGATGCACATTACTCCACTTGGTGTTCTTCCAATCGAGTCACTATTTTTTTTTTCATCTTTTAGTGGTTGGACATCATGCTTGCTTCACGCATATGCCAAAATAGGGCAAGTAAATCAACAAGTTAGAAGAATAGAAAAAGAAAATACATCATGATGCTTTGTATTTGTTCTTTTAGATAAAATGACAGTGATGATAAATTATTCAAATACCACTGATGTTATTGACATAAAGAATTCGAACCCTGTCACTATAGGAGTATGGAGCCAAAATTCTCAGATCAGTTGAGTCAACATTTTTGTCTCTTCGATGTTTAGTACTGAGTAATTAGGAGGTGACAAACTTTGAACAATTAAAATATGAAAAAATATTTTGATAATTTGGGGGGTTGAAGTAGACACTAGACATTTCTTTTTTCTAATTGAATTATTAAAAGTATGTTATTTATAAATGGCACATGTGAAATGAAAGTGATAGAATACAGAAACTGTAAAAATCTTTTAAAGTGGCATCATACATGACAATCATCTCAATTTTATACCTAAAACAATAATCCATTACTAGCCATATGTATTCTTCAGAAGTGTATCTTCATAAGTGTAGAGCAAAATTCTTGAACTAGTCGAGTCAATTTTTGTCTCTATAATGATTTGTACAAAGCTGAAATTTGAATTTGTTTTCGTTACCAAACATAATCTCATAAGTATATTTGGGAAATGAAATAATTCTTTCTTTTGAGACTTTTTATCCTCCAATAGGTCATTCATTATGGGTCTATGTTAAATTTTTATCATTATCGAAGATCGATCATTGGAATAAATTATAAATAAAAGAGTAATAAGTTTAGAGAAGAAATGAAGATTAAAAAAAGTAAAGAATTTAAAGATAAATAAAATTGTAATTGAGATAGTGGTTGAAAATATTATCCTATCATGTGAACTTATGACGATACGAAGGTGTTACATGTTCCAACTCTTATTACAATGATACAATCTTGTATTTAAAGACAAAAATTCCTTATTACTTGTAAATTCTAATAACTTCTCCTAATAATTTTCAATAACCTACTATTAACTTTCAATAATTTACACCGTTAATGACTTATACTTTAATCTTCATCATTGATGACTTGTATCTTCAATCTTTACTATTGATATATTTTATAATCTTGATGCTTATTGAATTTTCAATTCTTCTATCATCGTGAAATTAGTCAAAAGACTATATTATAACACTTAGTCTAAATAGTCTATTAAAAAATTATTTCTCAATATTTAATTGAAGATCGAAAAATGATGATTTAAAAATAATGTAACTAGGAGATGACACAAACTTTGTAGAAGTAAAACATGAAAATGTGCGTCGATTAGTCTGGGGATTAAAATACATATTTTGGTACTCTAGTTGAATATTAAAAAGCGTGTTATTTTGCTGAGTATGCATCAGTATCTACCATTAAAGCTTGTAAGTTACAACTGTAAGCTTTCTGTAAGAAAAAATGAAGTAGGGAAATGATGAGGTTGTTATTGTCTCTGTTCAGTATTTTTCAGAGAATTTAACAATTTTCAGTTTTGAGTTTTATTGTATTTAAAGAATGTTGGTATCAACAAAGTTGTATGCTTCAGTCTTTCATAATTCTTCTCATATCCCTAAAATATTTAATGGTTGAAAGTGATGGGGTACAGAAATTGTAATGCCGAAGAGATAAGAGACTTACGCTACCATAGTTTCAGCAATCGTATTGGTACAAAAGAAATAAGGAATTGTGATCAAATTATAAAACTTTGAGCAACATGCCTAAGAAAAGGCATTTTTTTAAATTTATTTTATTACAAATCATTGGCGTTTTGTTCAAACAAAATTTGATTGCTTGGACCCTAAAACAAAATTTAATTTACGTATTTCTGTAAAATCCATGTTCCATGATACGTGGAATGATTGTTGACATATTGTTCGTATTATAAAGAATTTGTAGTAGCCACATCAAGCAATCTTCTGTAGCATTGTTGTTTCTCAATTTGCTCATATGTTAAGAGTTGATGAACATGAAGACATTATTTTTGATATCTACTTTTCTCTTGAAAGCTAAGACATTTTCAAACTTTTCTACTGTCTTGAATTTCGCTTCTTCTCCACTCAAAGTCACCGTGGTATGGCTTTGGCATATGAATGGCATTTTACACCTAACATATCTATAAAGACCAAAGAAAAAAACTTGTGCTTTTTGACCCATATGGAGAAGGTAGGCAGTAACCCCTTTTCACTCCACAGTAAATTTGAGACCAAACTTATGAAAGTGATCATGATTACAAGTTAAACTTACAACTTAAAGTGAACGAGGAGAGCTAAAATTGAATTACAATCTAGATGCATTTATTTTGATTAAAAAAAAGTAACTTAATTAGGAGTGCACATAACAAAACAACAAAATTAGAGCAAAAGATGCCACATGCTTCCATTAATGGAGTGGCATACATGCCAAATTCGGGTCGCTGACCCCTGAATTGAGGCATGTGCTGATTCCAGATTACAAATTGCAATTGTATTATTGTTTTGGCACAACCAGCAGGTTGGTCGTATGATCAGAAATATAGTAATTACTTAGTTTCGTAAAACAACCAAGCTGAACCTATTTTAGTTACTATTTGTGGTCATATTACATAAGATAAGAATCCGTGATCAGCAGAATAATGGTATTTTGATCTTTGATCTAACCGTGTTCGTAAAAATTAGACACCAAATGACATGATGGGTCATTGAATTTTGTTTTGCCTTACTACTAGTATCTGATTTGTCTTGTATTAAGGTTTAAAAATTCATCTTGATTCTCTTTACCCCTCTTGATTTCCCCAACACACCCCATAAATTCTGGGAAAGTTCATCTTCTAGGTAGGGATTTAATGCTTTTTTAGTGGGGATTGTCATGACATGGGGCAGCTTTACTTTTTTGCTTTGAGCTTGAGCTCTGGCTATTACCATTTGGATCTCCTATTCATGATTTCTCGTGAACCCTCCTTTTGTGTCTCGAAACCGTGCACACTATTTGAGATATATATGCCCCATTTAATTCGGTGACCTGAACAACCAACAATAGTTTTTTTTTATGAATTTTGATCGATGAGAGAAATTAAAATTCGTTACCTCACTCTTCTTTTATTCTTACTTTTCTTAATTCAATGGTTGATTCAATCTTATTTTCCTGAATGAACGAACAATAGTTACATATAAATAATAACGAATTGTGTTTTTCCATCTTTTTTACTTATATATATATATATATATATATATATATATATAAAAGGAAAAGTATTTGATGTGATTTAAGAATGTTTGATTTGATTTTTAAATAAAAAATCATTCAAATCAACTATAAAATAAAAATGTAGTGCAATTCGATTTCATTTAAATATAACATTAATTTCAAATCACATCAATCGATTTTATTCAATTTAGTTTTACAGTTTTTTTTAATATATTATCATAATTTAAATTTATCAACTAAACTTACCTAATTATTATATATGTTATATAATTTTAAAAATAATATTTTTATTAAATTTTGTTTAACATATATTTTAGTTTAAAATATTATTTTCACTTTTATTTAGCATTAATATAAAATAATATTATCAATTTTTTTAACAATATTAGCACATTCTTTTTAACATATAAAAGTAAAATATATATATTGATTATAAAGAAAATAAAAGATAAAAAATTATTTAGTATTTATTATTAATTATCACAATAAAATTTAATATAATTATAATATGCAACTTGTTTGATTTTATTTTATTTTTTATAACAAGGTCCAAAAATCGAACCAAACCACAAAAAATATGGGTTTTTTAGTTTTTGCGGTTCGATTTAAGCGATCTTGGGTTTTTTAGATTGGTCTGACAGTTTACAAATAGTTTAGTTTAATTTTAAACACCTATAATCTTATATATGAAATAAATTATGTTGGGAGAAAAATATTTACCTTATATGTACTCAAAGTTTTTAAAAGAGATTAATTAATATTTGTGATAATGGATACTTCATACCAATCTCATCCTAACAAAAATAAAATTGATTTGGAGCTGATCATGTGGCTAGGATTTGATTGCAATGTGAAATTGCATGTATGTAGCGGTTCCTCTCATTGGCTTTTGTTGGACTCTTCTTTACTATATACGTTTACAACCCACAAAAAGTGTTGGAAAAGAAAGCAACTTTCTCTCAATTAGTTATGTGATTCACTCCCCACCACAATTCCTATTCAAAAGGTCACTGCTTGCTCAAGGCATCCAACAAAGGGTTTCACATGGTGGGGTGTGCCAAGTGTGGCCGTGTCATTTCCATTCCAAGGGCATTGAAAGCTACCAACTTTTTATTTTGTTCACGAAATTAAAGCTGTGTCCTCATTAAGGCGTGGTCCATCTGCACTTTCATCTACTCTCTGAATACTAATTCACACCTCTGACTATGCTTTTGCTCTTGTTTACTAGTATCAACTAGAACTTAAACAAGATTCTTATAGCTGTCTCATTGCTTATTTTCTTGGGGCCTCGAATTCATTTACAGTTGGCCAGTTGCTAGCATTAAAACGACAGGAAATATAAATATGTTATCCTTTGTATTCACTCATCAATTTTGTGGAAAAAATGCAGTTGAAGAAATTTCAAGATGGTGTTGAATTATGATATGAACTGTAAAGTGAGATAGAAATATAATAAACTCTTTCCTTATATACTTAAAAAAAGCAGGCAGCTAAAACATTATCCATAATTTAAAGTGAATTGCATGACAATTAAACTCTTTTTAAAAAAAATGAACACAACTAATAAAATAAGAAATGTATGAATCGTATGCGAATTAAAATACTATGCCATATTTAAAAAAAAAATTATTATTTGATTTGTAAGTAATTTTGAAATTGTTAAAAATTGACTATTCTCACATCTGATCCATTGCGAGATACTGCTAGGGCCCGCCTCCAAAATCTTATTAATTGGACTCGTAAGCTAAACTGAAAAGTTGGTTGATTAATTTATATTGGTGATGTTGTGTTTAATTAATTTAGTGTACCCAAAGTTGAAAATGCATCATGTTTATTATAGACCGGGTCCACGAAATGAAAAAGATAAGGGGTACTTTATTATAATGGTTAACAAACCTTATGAACCTGAATATACCATTATAAAACTTTCATTCATTATTGTTAATTTGCAATTTCCTACTTATTATTCAAGACTTTATTTTATAAGTCCAATTATTTAAGACTTCAAAACCAATTTCATGACCCCTCCACCCTGACCAGGTCTAAAATCGAGATCAAAAGACTAATGTTGTATGTTACACTGAATACAAACTCATGAAGTTCATAATGCCATAATTTACACCTCTTTAATTATGTCAAACTTTTAATTAAAGAAAGTAAAAAAGAAAAAAAGAAATTAAGGATCATTATTAAACTAAAGGAACTACCTGCAACCTATGGCTTCTGCTAACACAAAAAAGCAACAATTAACTAATAAATAACTAATGCTAATTAAAATATTAGCAAGTTTTGTAGTAATTCATGCCTTGCTTCTACCTCACCTTTTGTTTGTCCTATGTTGAAGTATTATAAATGTATATTTTTTTCATTTGTATATACGGACAAAATAAAACCATGTTTGGAAACATGAACTACCCACCTACACATGATTCCGTCTAAATAGCCACAACTTCTCTGGGCCTCTCTTGTCTCCCTTCAACACACCCCTCTAACTTCCGATCACTGCACCATTTGCAATTACACAATTGCAGATCAACACTTCACTCCACAAAACAGATTTCAGAAGGGCGTTTTGGTACTTTCACAAGCTAAAGTCCAATTGGACCAGTTTGTGTATCAACTGCAATCTAAGGATAAGCATAGATCTGCAGAAACCGTGAAAACACTGAAACAAGAAACAGAAAACACTCTCTTTCTCTCTCTTTCTTTAGATTATACTACTATCATAAGATCGTTGTTTTACTTAGAATCTGAACTCAACTCGCCGGAGCCAACAAATCTCGCCGGAATATTCCTCCGGGAAATGGGGTTTCTGAAAAACTACTGAGAATTAACAAAAAATGGGTGACGAAGAAGTATTCGCCGGAGCTTCGGGTCTCCGGCGAGCGGTGGAGCTAATCTTTTCCGTGCTCTCACTCTCGCACTCGATTCGCGTCTTCGCCGGAAAATGGCAGCTGATTCGGGCCAAGCTGGAGGAGCTCCACGGCGGTCTAATCGCCGCCGAGAACTTCGACTCCGGCGACAGCCCGTCGCTGTCGAGGCTGGCGGAAGCGGTGGCGGTCACCTCGACGGAGTGCCGCGATCTTTGCCGGCGCTGCGTGGACGTGTCCTACAGCGGGAAGCTTCTGATGCAGAGCGATTTGGACGTGGCGTTCGCGAAGCTCGACGCGCACGCGAAGAAGCTCAGTGAGATATACAAGACTGGAATTTTAACAAATGGGTTCGCGTTGGTGGTTTCAAAACCGAACCTTGGCGCTTCAAAAGAGGACATGAGGTTCTACGTGAGGGACTTAACGACGAGGATGAAGGTTGGGGATTTGGGTATGAAGCGGCAAGCGCTGAAGAATCTTCTGGAAGTTGTGGTGGAGGATGAGAAGTACGTGAAGGTGATTGTGGATGTTGGTGACGTGGTTCATTTGTTGGTGGGGTTTTTGGGGTCTAACGAGGTGGAGATTCAGGAGGAGAGTGCTAAGGTTGTTTCTGTTGTTGCGGGGTTTGATTCCTACAAAGGGGTTTTGGTTTGTGCGGGTGTGATTGCTCCTTTGGTTAAGGTTTTGGATTGTGGAAGTGTTTTAGGGAAGATTGCGGCTGCTAGGTGTTTGGTGAAGTTAACTGAGAATTCGGATAATGCTTGGTGTGTTTCTGCTCATGGAGGGGTTAGTGTGTTGTTGAAGATATGTGGTGGTGGTGATTGTGGTGGTGATTTGGTTGGGCCTGCTTGTGGGGTGTTGAGGAATCTCGTTGGTGTTGAGGAGATTAAGAGGTTTATGGTTGATGAGGGTGCTGTGGTAACATTCATTAGGCTTGTGAGGTCCAAGGAGGAAGCGATTCAGGTGAATTCGATAGGGTTTATTTTGAGTATTGCTTCTGGGGATGAATTGGTTAGGCAGATGGTGATCAAAGAGGGAGGGATTCGCGCTTTGTTGCGTGTTTTGGATCCTAAGTGGTCTTATTCTTGTAAAACCAGGGAGGTGACAATGAGGGCTGTTGAGGATTTGTGTTTTTGTTCGCCTAGTTCTGTTGGGGTGTTGATGAATTGTGGTTTTGTGGATCAGTTGATATATTATGTTAGAAACGGCGAGGTTTCGATTCAGGAGTTGGCATTGAAGGTGGCGTTTAGGCTGTGTGGAACATCGGAGGAGGCCAAGAAAGCAATGGGGGATGCTGGGTTTATGCCGGAGTTTGTTAAGTTTCTCAATGCAAAGTCATTCGAGGTTCGCGAAATGGCGGCCGAGGCACTCTCTGGCATGGTTATAGTGCCTAGAAATAGAAAGAGGTTTGTGCAGGATGACCATAACATAGCCCTTCTTCTGCAGTTGCTTGATCCAGAGGAGGGGAATTCAGGTAACAAAAAGTTCTTAATCTCTATATTGATGTCCTTAACGAGTTGCACTAGTGGGAGGAAAAAGATTGTTAGTTCCGGATATGCAAAAAACATAGAAAAACTTGCGGATGCTGAAGTTTCTTCTGATGCCAAGAGACTTGTCAAGAAGCTATCCACAAACCGGTTCCGCAGCATGTTGAGTGGAATCTGGCACTCGTGAATGTAATTCATTTTTTCCTTTTCTTCACCCTTTTTTGAACTGTATATTTACATAAGTGTCTTACAAGTTTTGCTAATTTGTGTTCACATTCTCCATATGCTTTCTGTTTTACTATTTCATTGGCCTTGCTTACCACCACAAGAGTAGCACAGCTTTATGTTGAGAGATTGTAACCAGGTGTAGTGATAAGTGATACCATAAAAGCCTTGTTGTAGATTTTCTTGAGGATACGCTGCCATTGCTGTTAGGCCATTAGCCATGGCAGATTGTACCAAAGAAGTAAAGAATTATATTATGTTATATAAAAAAAAGAAGAATGTAATTACTAGTTACGTACAGTTATTCTTGTTTCTTAATTTCTCATTCACCTACCTACCTTAGTTTTATTTGGCAGTGTTCCAAAAATATTATAGTGTATGCATTTGTGTTGTGGTACCACATGTTGAAGACGTCAATCCTTGGCAAAGCATGTGAGTAGTGTAAGCCTTGCTTTTTCTCTATCCAACATTATATATAAAAAAGATAGCGATAGATGAAGTTTCCATCTGTATTGCTTTGTCTTGTAGTAAGGCACTGTCTTTTGGCTATAGCTACTTCCTAGTTGTTAATGAAGAATGTGTGCACGTGGCAATTGCCAATTGTTGATATCATGTTGCCCGAGAACTCTTGAAGATAAGAGAACAAAAATGATTCCACATCATTCCCCCTTTGTTTATTCTTCTGTTTTAAGTGGTTTCAAGTTATAAAATACCATACTAACATGGGGAAAGTGCAAGTTCCTAAATCTGGGTAAAGGTTTATGCACTTGGATTCCGTGAATGAGTGGAAATCTATCATATATCATCTTGGTTGTGTGGTGGTTGCACAGTGTTTGTGTTGGCTCTTGTTCTCATGTTGCGTGTGTGCCAACCAATGCTACATCACTATAGAATGGGAAACATGTGATGTGACTTGTGAGTATGCAAATCAATTGGGTTGATCTTGGGAGGTGTTAATTGAAGCTAACTAGACACATGAAACTCACTATTCTTCCAATGTCCATTTTTCATAACTTGATAATTTTGCTAATTGAAGCCTTCAAAATTAAAATGTTGGTTTTTAGCATAGCATTAAACAACATCTTAGTGTATGTTGGGTCTGCGGTTGAAAATGTTGTGGTAAGCGTTCAAAAATATTTTTGTCTCAAATGTAATTTTTCAACAGCAATCCAAACATGTTCCAATGGGGGAAGAGTAGTGCATTGTGGTAGGGGTCCTCTTAACTACGCGTATGACTGATGTGCACATTTTGTTACTTCTAGTGTTATAGACTGTGACTTGTTGTAAATGCTACCAAGGAACGAATATCAATTACAGGGACAAGTCATTTTTAGTTGAACGGTTGGATTATGACAGTTGCTATTGCTAATTTTCGTTTGTTATAACTTATAAACCGTTAGCTGCATACAATGGAGGTTCTTTCACATTGATCATTAGTTTTGGGTGAAAATGTCAATATGACTTTCCTTGAAAGGATTATAACAATTGAATAAATAAAGGAGTTTTTCTTGTGGTTACACCAAACTTACAAAGATAATTTTTTATAACCTTTCTTATGTGCTTTAAAAACAAAGAATCATAAAGTGTTTTCATATCAATAACCAAGAGATTAAACAGCATTTTTGGAAAAATTATTTTTCCTTAATACAAAGGGAACGAAGTGGCCCTCCTCCAAAAGGTTTTAGTTTAACACAGGTTATAATATTATTTGTGTTTGTCACTTTTGCTGCTGAGAGGCAGAAACATCTTACAGAAAGAAATGTCTCCATCGATCTACTGTCTACACCAAAAATGAGATCAAATATAAATTATAATCATACCCCAGAGACTTCATTTTCTTTCTTTATTGTTATTGGAGGTGTGCAGTCACAAATCAATACGAAAATAATATACAGAAATATGAAATGAGATATATTCAAAAAAGGAATTGTTGCCTTTGATAGGGTTGGGGTATAGGTCTTGTTTAGAATATGAAAAAGGCCAGTCTTGCTTATCTATGCTATAAAGCCCATATTAGATAAGGTTTGATGGAATGGATCGCATCATATCAAAAGAGCTAACAAAAGCTTAGCTCAATTTACCTTTGTGAGTTGCTATTGGCCCCCACTTCATTGCCAATGGCTCCGATAAACAGGGGTGAATTATTTCTTTCAAAAATATTCTTCTCACCATTCCACAAAGGAAACACATTTCAATTGTAGTGTAAGGGGTGCGGATAAATTTACAGCAGAAACATGTTTTCGTTGAGCATTTTATACGCGAAAATGCATTTTCATTGTATATTTTGTACACACCCCTTGTAATACAAAAATATGTTTTTGTTGTATATTTTATATGAAACTCTCATATGACAAAGAAAACATATTTTGGTTGTTGTATACACAGTGCTTACAAAATACTCAATAAAATTGTGATTTCATGGACAAAATCTGAAACAGAAATATGCTTCCTTTGATTATTTTGTATGCACCCTAATACTACAAAGAAAACATATTTCTGTTGCAGATTTTGTTGTAAAATAAATCAATTGAACTCATTTTTAAAACATAATTTTTCTCCAATGATTTAAATTTTTCATTTTATGTTAACTTTAAATTGTTTGTATATGTTATACGATAATATTTGTACTTCCCAGCTAATATGCTACAAATATTAATAACCTTTTTTCTCGATCCTGAATTGTCATGATTTTTACCAAAGTGTGGTTGTGTGGTTTGTGGTTGCGTGGTTTCTAGAAGGGAATGTGGTGTATTATACCATCTTCTCTTCTTTTTTTGTGAAAGTGTACTATACTATCTCAATTCGATCTAGATTTTGTATGCGAAGTCATGTTTTTATTGAGTATTTTTTTAGACTTAAAAAAATATAATGAAATCATAATTTGGTGTATTTCCAATAAAATATAAACGTGATTTCATTATAACCAAAGTGAGAGAAAAATTATAAAGGGACAAAACTGTCTTTTTATTCCATTTTCAAAATTGGATAAGGACTAATATTAACTCCCTTACCTATTTTGGGTCAACAATTGATCCATGAGGTTGATCCACTAATAAATTAAACAAGAATTGTTAAGAGTTAATTCATTGAGTTTTGGTTGTATTTGATTTTTGTTACTTGGTGTAAATTTTTGTTTTGAGTTTCTTACGTAATACATTTTTTCAATATCGATTACCCACATCATTCTCTCTTTTTTATTGATATGAATTATTCTATTTCTATTTCCTTATTATTTTTAAAAATTATTTATGCCTATTCCTTAAAGATTTAAATTCTTTTTTATGTCTTAAATATGCTTTTAATCTTAAAAAGTTAGTATTTTTTTTTAAGTTTGTAAGGTTTAAAACATATGTAGTTTTAATTTATATATGTTTTTCAAAATTGGATCATATTGCTAAGTCTGACAACAAAATCAGTGAAGTTGTTGAATGTTCAATCACAACCAAATCTCGAGAAGAAGAAAAACTTGGAGAACAAGTAGAAATTGGAAAAAGAATTAGTTCACTGGGAGTTGGTGAGAATGCTTAATATGACATCATTTTATTTTTTAAATGAAAAATAAACCAAATATATATATTTTTTTTAAATAGACTTGTTATTGTTAAAAAGGACATTATTTCATATCGTCGATACTTAAACCTAAGTATTATAATATATTTAATTTGAATTTTCACTTTAAGTGTTAAAAACCAATGTCGACAATCAAGATTGATTGTATCTCTATTCCTCTGTCAAAATTATAGTTTTGTAATATTTATGTTTGTCTTGAGATGCAAAAAAAGTCTTAAAAAACTGGTTTTAGGTCATTCATTGGTCTTGATGGTTGTTTCACTGAGAGAGATATTATAGTAGGCAATTGCTTTGTGCAATTGACTAAGATGCAATTAATGGATAAAAACAATTGAAAGTTGTTCTTCATTATGCTTCATGAAGACTTGAGTGATTACAAACAACATGCTTAGGTCATTCACCAAATTTATAACCATTAAGAAAAAAAAAATAGACATAGTATATTTCTTGTAATATACTTTTATATTATAATTATATATTAGAATATACAACTTGAAGAGTGAGACTCTTACTCTCTCTACTCTTTTAACTAAGCATTCTGAAAATATTTTTTTAATCTAATTTCGATGTACATTTTATACACAACTAAAAAAAATCCTTTCCTCAACCATTTCGAACTACCAGTCTTTTTAAGTTTTATATAACTTTTGTTCAAATTAATGACTAACTCTTACATTTCCTTCTTAGATTTGTAGAGAGTATTCCTTAAAAAAAAGGCTTATTTTAAAAGGTGAAGAAACTGTATTCCCATTATATATGTGGGATGAAATTGATTATTTTGTATTTGCAAGCTGCTGTTAAATGTCATGCAACCAGTTTTATCTTTGTGAAACTATATCTTTGTATGTTCTTGGTTAGGTATTACTTGTACCTAATCCTATTAATGCTATTTTTTTATTTGCAGAAAGAAGAAGAAGAAGAAATAAACAGTTAATATGGACATAGTAGTGGACATGGGTACTTGTTCAGAAATGGGCTTGAGGTTTCTGATCAACCCATAGCCTTTCTGGGCTATTACTTCCTGCACCCTCATGTTATTTCCTGCACTTCCTTTTTTCTTTCAGAATGTAAAATTACATTCAGGAATACACTCCCTTTTTGGCTTCCAAAATACTCATTCCATAAGGTTAAAAAGCATTCCGAAAGAGTGCAGGAAGCAACATAGGAGTGTAGGAAGCAGTAGCCGGCTTTCAGCTTCTACAGTTCCGGTTCTTTTTTATGTTATGATTTGAATAAAATGAATAATATGGACATTGGGTTCTTATGGACTCTTATTACTGTTTGACAAAAAAAGGACTTTAATCAGTGCTTACAATTAATTTTATTGTTTGAATTTTACACAGAAAACTCTAAAATAATTAGCAAGCTTAACTTTACTAAAAGCCTAAAATAAACAGGGCTAATGATGCTTTAGGCTATTGTCACTAGGTGTAATGGTTAGTTGTAATTATGTAAATAGAACATGATTTCTGAACTTTGTCATATTGTTTAGAATAAATTATTGTTTTGGTTCTCTAATTTATTTTTAACATTTGATTTGGTTTTTTAATTATTAAATAGTTGAATTTAACCCCTTGCTCCTTTCTTCTTCTTCTAGTCCAATTTTGTCCCTCGTTCTCTGTCGACATCCGCGAAGAATAGGGATGAGATCTTGGGGTAGTGTTGGGTTTCTTTACTGTGAAAGGCTGAGAGGAAGAACAAAAATGGTGATGAAGGTGGAAAGGGAAGAGGCACAATGGAGAATAATGTTTTCTGTTTTCTTGCATGAGGAAAAAGATGAAGAAAGAGAATAGGAATTTGAGTTTTCTTTTTGTTTTCTAATAATTCAATAATAATAGTGATAATTTTTGGCAATCATTTTGTTAAAAATTGCTCAATGACATTTATTAAACTGCTAGAGAGCGTATGCGTGCCACATGTTCTCGTGTTCTAAACATCGTTAATCGTTAGTCTCAAATTAAGTGTATTGGCCTAATTGAATTGATCTTAAAAATTAAAATATTAAATTAAATCATTTAATAATTAAAGGATGAAATCAAACTTTAAAAACTAATTAAAGGAAAAAATAGTAATTTAATTATAAGGGGTGAAGTTTCTTTTATTGCAATGACTGTCCCTATCGCTTTATTTGATAACGCACTTATTTTAGTAGTATTTCTATTAGTAAGAAATGATTACACATGCAGATTGCAAAAGAAGGAGAACCAAATTACTTGTTTACAGTGTGGGATAATAAATATGGGCCTTTTATATATAAATAAATATGTTTTGAAAACAAAACAAAAAATTACAATAACCCTAAACGAGGCCTAAAGTTTTTTTATCCCTTGATTTCAAAAATAATTTTTTAGTTCCTCCTACAATAATAAAAAAAAACACCGCAAGTTATACATTTAAATTGCCAAAAACAATAAAGAGAAACTAAAAAAAGATTATTTTTCAAAATGAGATAAAAAATAATAATGATCCAAATTTAAAAGGTAAAAAACATAGTTAAGTCTATTTGTAAATATAAACATGCGTTCCATAAAAAAATAAACATGTAATTTTATTTTAAAAAATATTTTATTATATCAAAAATATTTTTTCTACTAAAAATATACAAATGCAAAATATTACACATGAATAGACTTTTTTTTAAGAAATTAATTTCTTTTACTTGAATGTTTTTTTTAGAATGGATAATATGAGAGACCTAACTCAAGGGGTGACTCTTAACACGCCCCCTCGAGCCAGGGCTCATCACTACAAAGCCAGGACTAACAACGACACTATTCACCACACCATCGGACATAACCTAGCTCCAATACCATGTTAGATTTCTTCATCTTAAAATCAATTGACATTAAGTGAAGTTGTCCAATAGGTATATAAACTGTACTTCAAGGAGTGAGACAGCTGATGTGAGACTTGGATATTTCCCAACAGCTTTAATTAGTTGGAATTAATAAGTTAAAGGTTTTTTAAAAAGTCGACAAAATTAAGTTATTATTAAAGAAGTCAAAAACTTTTTTAAGAAATCCAGTGTTATTTTACCTCCAAACATGCCTGAGGGCTGACACTATTTCTATTTATTGTTCTCTTTCTTTTTTTTTTCAAATAAAAAAGTGTCACGGGTCAAATAAAAAACCAATAACCGTAGAGAAAGGTTAGTTTATTTCTTGTTACTTTTTGATTGAGTAACAGAAAAAAAATATTATATAGTTCAAAAATATGTTTATGATCTAATCTTCATGTGATACATATTTGAAATTTTCAATTTATAAAATAAATTACTCAAATTCAGTTACATGTCACCTGAAAATGAGTCAGAATCACAAATACATGATGATATATAGTCAAATTAGACAACATTAATAAATATCATTATTTATTAAATATGATATATAATTAAAAAGTTGAATCAAATTAAATTAAATTTTATATAAATAGTCAAATATAATATATATATATATATATATATATATATATATATATATATATATATATATATATATATAATCATTGCTAACAACATAATTTATCTACAATAACTTATCTATAAATAACACAACATACCAATGTTATTCTTTATCTATACAATTTCAAGAATTGAAATTTGCCTTTGTGTGTCTGAAATGGCTTATTCAACCGTGAAGATCCTTAGGATAGTTTTCTTCCTTGTCTTTATTTCTCAAGGTAATGTTTCTTCCAAATGTCTGAAAGATATATATATATATATATATATATATATATATATATATATATATATATATTTAAATTGTTGTTCATAACTTTTCCTATACATCATGATGTCAGGTTATTGCAAATGCTTATTGAGTGATCTCTCCATAAGCCAAATTCGAACAGGAGTTATAGTACAAGGAAAACCAGAATGGAGTGTGACTATCATAAACAAGTGTCAATGCGCTCAAAAGAATGTAATCTTGAATTGTCGTGGATTTCAATCCATTGAACGAATAGATCCTTTACTTTTGACGATCTCACTTAGCACTGGTTTTTGTCTTGTTAAACCTGGTCAACTTATCTATAATGACGTTGAATTCAAATATGCTTGGGACCATCAATTTCCATTGAATCCCATTTCCTCAATGAGCTTTTGTTAAATATACAACCAACGAATTTAAACCTCTATACCATTTGTTGAAGCTTGGTTTACAAGCATTGTAATTCATAAATAAAACATTGGTTTTAGTTACATTGAATATATTCCTTCTCAATTTCATTTTGTCATTTTTATGCTACCTCAAATTCAATAACTAACACTGATATCTCTAATTTGAAATCAAAACTAAGACCTCTCAAACAAAAATAAACTAAGGTCACTCACTAGTCGAATGATTAAATGCCAAAAATATATGAACGATCATTGTAAAATTAGAGAAAAATTCAAAAGTAAAATTATTCTTTCGTTATTATCCTTGTATTAAATAAAACATCACCCATTTCTAGAACCAATCAATTGTGATGTTTTATGTTTAATAAATTTTAAACCCATGTTTATAAAAAATAACCATAGTTACTTTAGTCGTTGAAATCATTATCTAAACAAGGGTCTTAAGGTTCTAGTTAAGGAATTAAAAGAAGAATTTTTATTAAAAATTGTATGCATATGCATTTAAAGATCATAGGGAGCTTAAGTTGCACATTCTAATAAAATATTTTCCTCTTTTTACTTTCTTAACTAGTGTCTTAAGGCTACTTGTTAGAATCTATCTCCAAACAAATATGAGATATTTTAATTTTACTAAATATAAAAAAGTCAAAATAATTTTTGCCAAACCTTTTATTTTTATTTTTGATTTTCATATTCACTTCTTACTTTTACTTCTATTATCTTCCTACTCAAAGCTCTCTTTCTCTCTTAACATCTGTGTCTCCTTATTAAAGCCTCCCTTTTCCTTCCATGACGCCCTAGTTGGTCTATCTAGAATTCAACCAAGACAAGCTAATTCCTAAGAGTCATGACTATATATGTACCAAAACTTGAGAATGCAAAAAAAAGAGAGAAAATTACAAAGTATACAGGTCTCATATACTTATTCCATTTTTTGTTACCAAAACACAAGTTTTCTTAAGTCCTAACATTCCAGGTCTCTTGTCGTGTTAAGTTATGATTGAGGAAATTGAGTCTATAGTTTTTTTTGTGAAGAAAGGGAAATACACAGTTTATTAAGAGTGACTAGATACCTTTTTGTTTTTTTTATTATGATGATAATGAATTAATCTGTGAAAAAAAAATAAATGAATTAAACTCATTTTTAAAACACAATTTTTCTCAAATGATTTAAAATTTTCATTTTGTTAATTTTAAATTATTTATATATATGTTATATGATAATATTTGCACTCACCAATATTAATAACCTTTTTTCTCGATTCTAAATTGTAACGAATTTTACCATGCCTGAGCTAGTGGGGTTTCTAGAAGGGAATATGGTGTACTTAACTACTTTTTTGTGTGTGTGAATGTGAGAAAGTATACTATACTATCTCAATCGATGTGATGTGTGTTAATTAAGCTTTATTTTGTGGTTCCCTCTTTTGCGATTTTGGGAAGCATCCTATCGTTTTTACTTTGAAAAGTCAATTAGTAGTCCATGGGCCATGCCTCCTTTATGGGCCCAATGGACTTTTAATTTTTCTTCCTTTAGAAAGTCGAAAAGCGTCCTGCTTGTAACTTTCATTGGTTCAGAGTCAAGATGAATTTTGAAGTATTTTTAGTTAAAATATTTCTATGCTTCCATTTAATTCTATGTCAATTAAGAATTAGGAATATATATATATATATATATATATATATATATATATATATATATATTTAAAAAATAAAATTTTTTATTAGAATTTATTAGTTATATAAAAATTATTCAATATTTATATTACTAAGGAATTTAAAATATTTTATATTTTTATACCAGATGTTCTTGAATACATAACTGAATCCAATATCTAAATTAAATTCGTCAAAATGTATTGACTTTGACTTTTAAATGAATTGTATTATTAATGTAAAATATTAATAGAACACTTTTGTATCTTTCTTTTCATTATTTCTTCGTCACATTAATGAACTAGTCTCACACATTTTTTGTTATTGATATTTTTCTATTGTATATAAAATGGTACAAACATGACGTAATGCTTATAATTTTCCTTTTTCAAAGAGGCATATCTAATTCCGAGTAGAATTCCACAGATAATTAAAAGTTATTCAATGGTTTATGCAGAAATATCGACCATTGCCCCCCTCTAATTGCAAGCCTATAGAATTGTATTCTACTTAAGTATTACTAGCTATGGTTGCGAATATATAAAACAAGTATCCTAAAACTACTAAGCAATAAATAAAAATGACTTTTTTTTATAAAAATTGTGATGTAATTATATTAAAAAAGAGAAAGGTTGGTAACACATTTTTATGCACATTATTTTGAATATTTCTTTATTATTGACTAAAATTTATTAAAAAAATCATAATTTTTTTGGATATGATAGTTTCTTATTTAATAAATATCTTTCCTAATTTTATATAGTTGTTAATAAATTTTAACAAATACAAATTAAGAGTGTATTAATTTAGAGAGTACGTTTTAAGCACTTTTCTATTGAAAATTAGAATAGGGATTATTGATAAAAAAAATTCTATGAAATATTTTAATCTTTAATCCTTTAACTAGTGCATTAAATTAATTTAAAATGTTGAAGATATATAATTTATATGATAAAAACTATTACGTAAATTGAGTTTTGTGATAAATTTATTCAGTATAAAATTGTTAAAATACCGAGGAATGGATTATTTGAACTTACACCAATATTATTAAATTCCTTGTATATGTATGCATGTGTCACAAAATATCAAAGCCAGTCCAATTAAGAACTACCAACTGAGATATCATACACAAAAGATTGATAATAACTAATAGAATATTGCAGAACACAACCAGAGACAAGTTCTATATATTGGAGCTATTTAAAATTATCCTTGAGAAGGTATGCTCTAATTTTCTCTTATATATATTACACTTTATCGTCATAACTACGTATTTTAATATGATTATTCGTTGTTCATTATTTATAAAGGCATGTTCACATCATACTGCTTAATACAATATTTTAAATGTCTCATACATTTGAAGTGGCAGCTAGCTGTCAATTTTTCTTTTTTAAAAAACTGCCAACCAACGTAATTTTTTTTGTAATGTTAGAAAGGCTAATATGCCCAATTAAAATCATGGTGAGTAGACAACGTAAGAAATACGTACAATCTATTCACTTGTCATTATTTAGAAACATTTTTTTATATAGTTTTTCGTTTAAAAGGTTACGAATTGTGTATATAATTGTCCTAGTTGCGAGAATCAAGTCCTAATTTAAACGATAAATTTATAAATGGTAGTGGAAATCATTATTAGAAATAAAGTATTATGATCACAAAACCAGTATTTAATTGACTTTTCGTTATTCAATATATCCAGTTTCCAGGTTATGATGGGCCATCTCCATTTGCATTGCATGTTGCAAGTTTTGAAGTCAACCGAACCTGCACAAGTTGGGTGACTCTGAGTCGTCAATTATGAACATAGAATTGAAGAAAGACAAACTCAATAGAAAACAGCTAGTATTGGTGACTTTATTAGGTGCTGAGGGATTTAGAAAATTAATGTATTGATGGGCTATATAAATCTACGTTAAAGGTGAGAATGATGCAGTCAAATATGGTGGATGGTCCTTTCCCTTTGTAAGAGTCATGACAAGTGAGAATGAAAGAACATCAATTCAGTCTCTGTCTAATTTAATTTGGAACTACAATGAATTGAAGTTTCAAAGCGCATGCATATGGTCTAAAAGAATCTCAGGTGGTCCAATGCAAGTTAATTAATTTATTCTCGTCCTTATGCATGGGACCCTACACCTAACCTTGTACATTATTATATGCTACTCAACAGTTTATAGAATAAATGCAATATTTTTTACCGTGACAGTATTTATTAAATTTATTGATAATTAATTTATGTTGAAATCTCATCGATTATCTTTAATAATTCTTTCTTTTTAATTATGTTTTTTTTTTCTATCATCAATACTTGAACTGAGACACTACTTAAGTAATCAAACTTTGTTTCATCGATTGATATGCTGATGAATAAATGCAACGTAATTATTTTTTTTTTTTAAAAAGACTAAAGTACTTTATATAACTAATTGTGGATTTTAATATTTTTATCGATAAATATTTGTTTATTTGCTTCATGGGCATTGACACTAAATGTTAGTTTGAGAAATTCAAACATATCATTTCCCTGTTTCTTCTTCATTCACCTTCCTGATTAGTGAATCAACCTTATAATTAATTGTAGTGTCAATGCCCATGTTTGTAGTGTTGTAAGTATGACTAGTTAATTTCATTATGGTATCGCCTTGGTGCTTCGAATGATCCTGATCGAATTCACTGCTAATTAGGACACGGTACAAAAATAGAGGTTCTAATATAAGCATTTATGTGATAGATTGTATGTTGGCGTCCTAGATATTTTAATTAAACTTGTTGTATTTTGATATACGAAACTAGTAGCTAGTATACGATATGGCATTTTATTGATGGAAAAGTGGTGATGGGTATTTGTAGAGATGTATGACTAGCTAGTACTATATATGATATAGCATCAACTGGGAATGTTTACAGCTTCTTAATTTTGTCGGGGAATGTGTATTAAGATTAAATAAGAAACTTTTTTGCATTGTAATCTGAGAAATAATACAGCGATGCATGGTTTTGTCGTTCATCATGCAAGTCGTTGTTTTTTCATATGATTATTTCTTCTTCTATGCCCCCTTCCCCCTTTTGGAGCCACGCGGTTTTCAGCAGTAAGAACTAATTAAGAAAGGTTCGGGCTGTAGATAAGTTTATTATATAATTGTTGATTATGTATGTGCCTACTATGTATATGATGCAAATTAAAAATAAAGAATTTATTCAAAAATTATTTATTATACGATATAAAATATAAAAATCATTCAATATTTATTTTTAAGTATAATTTAAAATTTTAATAAGGTATTCAATACTCTCTTTATCCCAAAATAAGTACGTATCATCTTAAGTTATTTTACATAACTAAAGAAAAATTAATATATAAATAAAAAGAGTAGTAATTTTATAATATTATTCTTATTAAATAGATGAAAAATAATATTATTACTAGATTAAAAAATTAAAATAATATTTAATAGGAATATCGGTGGAAAAAATAATAATATTACATTAAAATTATTTTGTAATAACTTTTTTAAATATAATATTCATTTTAGGATGAAGAAAACTTTTTTACAATTAGTATTATGAACACAAAAGATATATAAAAAATCATGCACTAATTGCTTGATTAGGATTAGCACGTAGACATGTAAAAAGCGACAGCAGAGTAGGAATTTTAATGCGTTCTCACGCAGCTTCTACTTTGAGTGGTTCTTTACCGCCATAAACTTTTGATCAAAGCTGCATGTTTCAACATAAAGTTAATATTCCAACATGTATTTAACTAAATTTAATAAAATCAAAGCAGTAAGTGCCTTGTCCTAGTATCAAATGCTGGTCCGAAACAAAACATGATCAATAATAATAAAGAAATAAACCAAACTTAAGGAAATTTTTCTTTAAAAAAAATAAAGCAATTATTTTTAACTTCTATTCACCCTATATTCTATATTATTAAATAGGGAAAAATCCCCACAATGGACTCCATTTATAAGTTGTCCTATACTTTAAGAGCGCAAATTGGTCAATATAATAATATGTTGGAAGAGCTCAGTAAGTGCTGAGAGGGACTAGAATTTGTAGGCTAGCTTCTGGGTAATTACATTAATTATTCTGTTTAATTAAATTAATTTAAACTCGTTTCCTAAAAAAAAGAATTGAACTTTTTTTAATTATTTAACTCCCTCTATTTCATTTTAATTTAAAACTATTTTTATCATCATATGCATCCATTAACGCTAATGATAATTGTAGGAAATTTCATAGATTCTCACGCAGCTTCTATTTTTTAGTGGTTCTTTACATGCCATTAAACATTTTATCAAGGCTGCATGTTTCAACATATTCCAACATTCGCAGTAAAAAAAACATATTCCAACATGTATTCAACTAAATTTAATAATAATAAAAAAAGCAGTAGGTGCTATGTTCCATATCAAAAGTTTGTTTCGGGTCTCCTAACACACAAGATGAAGTATCAATGTTGGTTCAAAATAAAACATGATAAATAATACTAATAAAAAAGGTTAATTAGTATCTTAGAATATTGTTTTTAAACTTAAATATAAACAAAAAATATTTTAGACTTAAATATAAATAAATTTTAATTAATTTTATGTATATTTAGGTCTGAAAAAGGAGTATTAGTTAAAAAAAGTAAAGTGAGAAAGTTTTCTATTGAGATATATTAAAGTACGTTCTCAATAATTTTTAAATGTTTTCTGATATAGTTTTTAACGAAAACTTTCATCTTTTAATTTTTTTTAACAAGTGCCCTAAGAAAACTCATAATTATAAAACATAATTAAAGCAATGATTCTTAACTGCCGATTCACCTCATAGGCTCATATTCTATCTATATTAACTGTCATTCACCATATTCCATCATGTATTCAACTAAATTTAATAAAAATAAATCAGTAAGTGCCACGTTCTAGTATCAAAATGTTGTTCCAAAATAAAACATGATAATAAACAATAGTTAAAACAATAATTTTTATTTTTTTTAAAAAATTATTTTTCATAATAATTATATCTCCGTCAAAATTGTCTCCAATATAAACTACGTATATAAAAATGCCATGGTTCTTAATTGTCATTCATCCCATGTTCTATATTAATTAGGGAAAAGACCCCATCGTGGACTTCATTTATATAAGTTGTCCTATATTTTTGTGTGTACAACAGTATTCGAACTTAGAGCCTTATTTAAACTACTCAACTTTCTCATCGTTAAACATTATTATGTTTTCTGTGAAAAAAAACACATTATTATGTTTAGTTATCTTATATTTTAAGAAAATAATATTGGTCAATATAAAATGTTAAACTGGATAGAAAAAACTAAAAAAGAAAAAGAAAAAAGTGCATTACTGCATTAGTGATAATAGCGAGGCCATATTTGAAAGTGAAGTCAACTCCACATATTATATATACCTCAATCTGAAAATTAATAAGAGCAAATGAGCGATATACATTTGTAATTGACCACCCTCTTCTTCCGCAGCTCTTTCTTCATACTACGTATGATTTTCAAATATTTCACCCATGCTTAATTTGGCATGACTAGCTCCAAGAAATTAGATTTTCGTGATAATTTTTTTTTTACTAAATTCAAATATGCTAAACTGATAACATTTTGAATTTAATTTCATATACTATCAGTATATTTTTCTACATTATCATTGAATTAATAATAATCAATAATAATCTCACATATAACTATTAAAATAATTATTAATATAAAAGTTAATGAACTTACATAAAATAACAATTAATGATTGAATAATAATATAAATTTATGCCGTTAATTTATTCTAATTAAATTATAATATATTTACGAGTTCTATTGTATATTCAGTCTTCAGAGTAAAACCAGTACAGACTGGAACGGCTCTAAAATGAAAAGAAAGAATAAAAGTTGAGACCATATGTAAGCTACATAATCAAGTTGGAATATTTTGATATAATTTGTATATATCCGCACATGATTTTCAAATAAATTAATCAGTAACCTTAGGATTTCTTACGTACCTTTGAAATGAAGTAGTCATAATCGTTTTCCCTTAAAATTAAATATTATTTGCCAACAACGACGTCAAAACACCGTTATATAAACTATTCAACTTCTTGCATAATTTTTTATACATATTTCTTGCATAATTTAAAGCGGCTAGAACAGTTGTATTAACTATTGATAATTTGACATGCAAGTGCACTTAATTGCATCATTTTTACGTTTTTATTTACTTACTCTTGCGTCATCCTTTTGGTGCTATTGAAAGAAAAGAAAAAACAAATAAAAAAGGAAAGTACTTGACATTCACCTTCTCTTTTGGTTATCATGCCATTGTCTAATTTTTATTAAAAATTAAGCTGAGAACATTTATGGAATCTCACTTCTTAATTATATTTTTATCTCACTTCTTAATTATATTTTTTGCATTTAGAAAGTTTAAATCTAAAATTTTGCTAAAGAAATTTTAGCCCAATGCCAATTACACCAACAACATATTGGTAGTCACCTTCTCTTTTACCTCACTTTCACACTAGTTTTTTCGCCTCTGTTTTCATTTTTTATTGCATTATTATTTTTATATTTGTTACTTTCTTTTTCGTGCTTTAATTTTTCTCCTTATTTCTTTTCTTTTCACCTATACAACCTAAAAATGGAGCATACGTACATTTATCATTTCTCAACAGAAAACTTGATTCTAGCATGGACGGTGCTCCTAGAGTCCTAAAAACAAGTTTGAAGGAGGTGTCCAATGGGTCTGTCTTTTAATTAAGGTTTAAGATTCAATCATTGATTTTGATATAAAGTAATAATAAAAAATATCAATTTTACTTCAAAAATAAACCCGATAAGAGAAAGATTACACTTCCTGGTTATACCAAATAAAAGGAGGTGTCCAAATCATGATATTACAAATTACAATCACTATTATTTCATCCTCATCCTGATTTGGCAAGTAAATCCGCAGCACCGCACAAAAATGGCCTCATTGAGGGTGTGTCCAACTTTGACTTTTGAGTCCTTAAGGAGAGGCTCTTGATCGTATGGATAAGATAAGATCAACATTCAACACTTAATTGCATGCATGCAGGTCAGTTCCCCTGTTAAGCAAGGTTCACCGCTAGCTGCAGCCACAGCTGCAAACAATAGCATTACACAAATTGACCTTAATTTTTAGCTGTTAAAAACTCTTCCGTTAACAATAATTTAGCCGCTGATTATGGGACTACTAATAAAAAATTAGGGTAATTAGTAATTACGTAAAAAACAAAACATAATCACTGTTGTGGGCATCGGTCAACTCAACCAAAAAAATATTCTAATTTAAAAAATTTAAATTCATTACAAAACTAAACAATTACCAAAAGCCAAAAAGATATCCATTTACTGCTCCTTTAGCTTAGCGGAAAAAAAATCCTTAAACATTCAATCTTATAACCCCGTGTTAACACCCAGATAAGAATTTGTTGAAGAACTTAATTTTGATATACTATCAGTCTATTTTTTTTTTCACCAGCTAAAAATCACTCCATGTTTAACTTTTAGATTAATCATTACAAAGGTTAATAAATTTTAATCAGATAACAATTCTTGATAAGCTGGTAGTTGTAAAAAAGCTTCTGTAAAAAAAAAAAAACATAGTTGTAAAAAACTTTTACTATGTTAATGTATTTTAATTAAAGGTCTGATAAGTTAAATCCCAAATTCTTTAACCTGTACCTGGCAAACGCCAATTCAGTTTAAGATACAAGTTACTTTTGCTAAACTAAAAATCAAATGATTAGAAAAATATATTTCAAAACACAAGAGATTAAGGTTTAAAGACATTTGATTAAATTCATCCCGCCCCCATCGCACCCTTGTATGTTGCAGTTAGGTTTTGTATTTAGAGTTATGTTATTTAAAGATGGTCAGATACTTTAATTTTAGATGTGCCATTCGCTTCAACATGTTTTTTATTAGTGCTAGTCAAAATATTCCTCTAAGGGTGAGATACCTATAAAGGTATTTTGACGTTCAAGTTTCATTCTAGAATCATAAATATTAGTAATGAATGAATGCACAATATCCTTTTACCTTGAGATTATCATTCCTATTTAAGTCTTATTGGGCTATGGATCTATGGCCTTTTGGGGTGATTACCGTTAGGGGTATCAAAAAATCCGATTATATAAAATCAATCTATAACCAATCATATCCAAACCACTTTAAATCTCTTTTAATAGTTTGGTTTTACATTAAAATCTATTTTTTTTATTATAAATCCAATCCAATTATTTGGATATGAATTGAATATTTTATTAGATTTTCAAATTGTATAACAATCCTTTAAAACAACCTTGATCAAGGTCTGTCAAAGGTAATTTTTTAGTCGACATTAATTGAGACTATTTTTTCAATAGACGTTAGTCAGAGTTTTCTTGGCCAACATCAATTGATAATGTTTCTCAGTTGACCTCGGCCAAGACTATCTCTTAGACGATCAACTAGGGTTTTTTGCCGCTAGGGTTGGTTAGGACTATTTTTTTGCTAATGTCGTCTAGAATTTTTTCGACCAACATTAACCAAAGTTATTTTTTAATTGATGTCAACTAGGTTTTTTTGAGCCAACATTGGTCGAAACTATTTTTTTGTCAATGTTGTCCAAAGTTTTTTCAACAGATGATATTTTTTGACAGACATCAATCAATTCTGTTTTTTGTTGAGATCGCCTAGGGTATTTTGTGATAGAAATTGGCTAAGGTTTGTTTTGGTTGACATCCACCAAGGTTCTTTTTCAGTTGAGACTATTTTTAATTGATGTTTGCTAGGTTTTTTTTTCCGACATTGATCAATGATTTTTTTTTGCTTACATCGGCCACACGTATTTTTTCTTGACATTGATTAAGAATTTTTTGGTTGACTTTTGTTGGATTATTTTTTTGTTGGTGTCAGTAACCCTGGCCAATGTTGGCGAAATAATAACATTGCCCGATGTCGCTCGAAAAATTGCTTTAGCCGTTGTTGGCCAAAAAACATCATTGAGTGACATTGATAAAAAAAAAATCCTAGCTGACGTTGACAAAAAATAACCATGACTAATGTCGACCAAAAAATATGATTGGTCAATCTTGACCAAATAAACATCACTGGTTGGCATCGACCGGATAAAAACCTAGCTGATGTGAGTCAAAAAATAGCCTTAACCAACATGACAAAAAGATCCAAACCAACGTCAACAAAAAATAACATTGACCAATGTTAACCGAAAAAACCAAGCTTATGTCAACAAAAAAATCCTACCTGATGTCAGTCAAAAATAACCCTAATCAATATCGATTAAAAAAATCATTGACCAACAAGGACTAAAAAACCCTAACCGACCTCAACCCAAAAATAATTTTGACATCAACCAAAAATAGATTGACCGACATTGACAAAAAATAACCCTACCAAAAGTCGACAAAAGATAATTAGGAAGGTTTAATCTGTGTTACTATGTTAATTGTACCTGGACCTAGGTATATGTATATTAGTTGAATAGTTATTTGGTTATCACCATTCAGGTACTGTAAGAACTAGATATCTCTGATTGACTAAATACCTATCGGTATAATTTCTTTCAATGGATTTGATCTGTTAATTAGTGGAAGTTCGATTCAAAGGATTTGTTTTGTGAAGGTAAAGGTGTTAAACGGGAGGAGGTCATGGGCGCTGGGGCATGCTGAGGAGAGAGATGGCTATGGCCTTTGTTGCATGAGACCTTAATGTGAATGATGAAATGTGTCATGTGGAGAATCTATAGGGTGTTCTTATCAATGAGATTGTCATGTTTATTTTCCTTGTTAGACTGTACAAAGTTATTTTGAATTTTTTTTTTTAAATACATCAACCTAGAGAGATTAAAAAAGTTCTTTCACCCATGCATGTTTAGCAAATAAAGTTCTTTCACTCATGTTTAGCAAATATTTATAGGAATTTGAGTTGAGCTTGCTCAACAACAAAAGAGCAATTATCACAAAGGTTAATTGTTTTGTTCTTTTCTAGCCGATGCTAACACACAATGCTAAAACACAATTTTTTATAGTGATATTAATCTTATTCATATATTAAGATAAAAAAATTTTGTTATTGTTATTATTACTTAAATATTATCAAGATTGTTAGGAAAATTTTAGTTATAAATCAACAAAGTAGTCTAAGACAACGGATAAATATTCAATTATGTTAAATATGATTTAACTCTTAATTGGGTACTAATAATCTCATGACACATTTTTAATAATTTACTATACAAAAAATATGATAATTAGTGTAAAAAAATGTTATAGAAAGATATAAAATTATTATATGTTATAAATAAAATGAGTGTTTAATTTAACGTGACATTATGATTGTGTCAGTTTGTGAGTATGTCACGGTCTTATTTTTATACATCAGAAATAAAAGGACAGAGGAACGATGAAAAAAAGATAGGAGAGAGAAAAAAGATTTTTATTTTATTTTTTAAGTTAAATGGTAAAATATAATAATATCTTTAAATTAAATTTTGAAAAACTAAAAATAAATGAGTTTTTAATCCATTTCTTTTTGTGTTAAATACTAATACACACCAATGTGTACTTTTATATATATATATATATATATATATATATATATATATATATATATATAAATTTTGTCATATATATTAAGTTAAAAAAAGTTAGAACTTTTAATCAAGACTATTGATAAATATTCAATTCTTAAATATGTTAAATATGATTTAACTGTTAATTGCGTATATAAGAAATTTTTTATGTACGCCTTGATGATTTTCTATTTTAAAAACATATTAGTTAATCTCTTGAGACATTGAAAGATACCTTGATACATTCTAGATGAATTTCCAGCTATAGGTCCATGTTGTATGACCTATCCTCGTGCATAATATATCATTATTATTTCATTATGGGCTATTGTTTCAACTATAAGAATGCTGCAGGTTGACATTTTGCATTCCAATTATTATGAAAACTATTTTCCCAAATTATTATTATTAGGGAAAGATGCCTCTCTATATATTATAAATAAAATAAAAAGAAGAAAAAAAGGTTTAAATGTTAAGCAAAAATAATAATAAGAGTAAGAAAAAAAAAGTAACTAACTAGAAAAGTAACGGGATAGTTGTTAACAAAGAATATCTGAACTGAGTTTAAAAATTGATGAAGGGCAAAATTATCTAAAAAATGTGGACACAACAATGAAATATTTTCTTTATTATTAGTATAAATTATTATTATATTTTGATTTTATTATCTGTGGCTTTATATATGGGAGATTTTTGGGCCGTTGACCTGTCCTTGTGCAAGGCGAGGCTCTGTGCATTTGTCTTCTAATTGCATTGAGCTTATCAGATGACGCGCTTCTCTCTCTGTTTCTACTACCCGACTAATTGTAGAAATTAAACATTTTTTTCAACTATGAACCCTAATTAATGTTTTAATAATATAAATCAAAAATAAAATAAATTTTATTGAAAATTAAGATATTTATTTTATAAAAGATATACTAATTTTTAAAACTCGTTTTTTTTTAAAAAAATAATTATGAATATTTAATATACAAGAAATTGCTTCTGTTTTTATTAAAGAAGAAAGACGGAAAGAGACAGTCCACTCACAACACAGACAAAGACTTTTACAATGTCTTACTCTTAACGATTGATTTTGTTTTGAATTCTATAATGATATATCACTAATATTTATTGCATGCGGTGTGAAGTAACTAATGATTAATTTTTATTGAAAAATTTGATTGATTGTTTTCAGTCAAGGCTATTTTTCTAACAATATTTTTCTATCTACAAATGTAATATCTTACTTAAAGGACAAAATTTAGTTCCCCTAATACTAAGGACTTGTTGGTATACGAATGAGAAAAATAAAATTGATAAGTATAATCGTATTATAACTAAAAATATTTTAAAGTCATATTAGATGTCAAATTTAAAATTGTACATGTGTGTATGGAATTTCAATTTAAATTTGCCATCAAAGTTTTCAAATATTAACATAAATTGATTCATAAATCTTAGCCTATTCATAAATCATACTGTAAAATAACTTTATTAAAGCATCAAAACAAAATTTATCAAAATATATGATTGAATTAAGAAAATGAATAAACACATAAAATTAAAAAATACAGAGATCGAGTAAAAATTATACTTCTTTTAATATTATAAAATACACATCATCATATCGTTTTAGATTATGATTAATTGTATAATGTAAGTTTAGTTTCATTACAATTGTGTTGAATTTCATTCTTCAACTGATGTTGGTTCCAAACTTGCTATGCCTACATGAGAATGCTCAAAGGCGAGTGTTCACCACACGTGGGAAACGGGTGACTTTACATGGAGTAGTGGACCCATGCATGCACTCCAAAGGAGACTAACTTAAAGCCGTAAAATGGCATGACCACATGATGATGCCATATGAACATGAGGAACATCAACAAATGGTTACATACGTGCTTACTTTCTTCGAGCCTTCCGTCTTTGAATGGATAATGTTATTTAGTGGCTATATATTAAAAATGCTTACATACATTTATTCCTCACTAAGTAAGACTTAATTGTTACAAGGAAATTTTATTTTCATACTCACTATTCTAACTTCGTATGTAGGTAATTAAACTGAACAAACATTGAACAAGAAGGAACAAGTAAAGGGAAAACCGGAAAAGGATGGAAGGGGGAAAAAAGAAGGAAAGAACAAAAGAAATGTTTCGAGGAAATAGAAGGGAAGTTACAATTACAAAGTGAAGAATGCTTAAAGATTGTTTTGAACAGGGATAAAATTTGAAAGAGAGCAAAATAAGGAGACTAGAAAAGAACAATAATGTACCCAAAAAAAAAAAAGTTTGGCTACGTAAAAGAAATTATCCATTTGGTTTCCCTCTTTTCCTAATTGGGATCGTTTTCTTTTTCTTTTTAGTCAACTTTTGTTTTATACACATCATATTTTTGAGATGCTTCTGGAGAGAATTTCTTTTGCTTATATAGAGATTCTCATTTCTTTTTACTTTTGTTAAAGCAGCGAAAATGGATAATTATACTGGTTTGCTCCACAAACCGGAAAGCATATGAAAATGAGAGAAAATATATATTTACTCTATGTACCTGGTTTCGAATTGGTGAAAAGATTTTGAGTCATATTGTAATGACCTTTGTTGCAATGGCCTAGTGTTCGTCACGACGCTTACATAGTCATTAGCCACGACTTTGGTCAACGCTAAATTTACTGTTTTTTTTTGTGCATCACTATTTCATCAAAGTTGGATAAAAACATCTGCTTAAAATATGAGTTTAATTTTAATATACTATAAGTGTAAAAATATTTTCCCACCATCAAAATATATATATTAATATGAGTATGTTAATAAATTATAATTATATATTATTTTAAAATAAATGAATAATATAATTTGTTAATGTATTTATACTAAAAAAATTATTAACCTACTTTTTAATATGGTAAGTTATTTGAAATAAAACTCAAATATTAAATATATCATTTTTATATTCTATGTCATTTGACATTTATCAGTTAGTCTTATCAAATACTTTTAATTAAGTTAGAAATGTATATACTTTTATATAGCTTTCAACCTTTGAGCTACTAGTTTATAACTTATAAGTTTTTAGTTAACTTATCAATTAATTTTATTAAGTATAACCAAACTTTAATTAAAATGCACCCACATTGTCATATTATTATAGTAAAATTATTGATTTTTGTGATAATTATTTTAATATATATATATATATATATATATTTAAAATAATTTTTAATTAATTAATAATTTAAAAAAAATGTTATAATATACTAACAATGCATGAATGTTTGAACTTACAGTAATACACTCTTTTTTTTTTTTACATACACTAATACACGTTTGAATTTATCCATCAATTACTTATTATAAAAAAATGATGAAATAAACTAATCGAATTATTTGATAGAATAAACTAATTGAATATAATTCTAATAGAATGAATAACAAAATAGAATCTATTTACTTAATATAATAATATTGATTTGAATTAATAATTGAATTAAATAATATCATTTAATATTTTTAGAGAAAATAAATATGGAATTGTCCTCTAACATCATTCTATAGAATATATATATATATATATATATATATATATATATATATATATATATATATATATATATACTAGATTAAAATTATATTTGATAGAATATTTTTAGTTGAAAAACCTCTTTGATTATTTGATAAATAATTTTTTAATAGCTTCGGTGTTTATTAAAATGCTAACTTCTAATTCTTTTTATGTTTTCTTTCTTTTTCTATCCTAAATATATTTATCAAATTTAATTATCACCCTTTATAAATAAATCATGATTTTTTTTGCTTTTATGTCATTTTATACTTTTTATTTACTTTAACTATTAATTTTACTTACTGAACATTTATACTTCAATAAGTTAATTTTTTTTTAGTTTTCAGTTATCAATTTTTAGCTTCGGACTATCTTCAACAAAGTTAACTTATTAAATATATAAGTGTTTAAAAAAATTAGTTGTTGAAATAATTAAAAAGTATAAAATGACATAAAAATAATAAAATCGTAATTTATTTAAAAAAAGTAATTAGAAAATTGGATAAAATCGTGATTTATTATTTTTATGTCAGTTTACCGTTTTCGCTAGTATTATCAAACACTACTAAATTAAAAAGTAAAAAGCAAATTGAAGTATATATGGTTGTGTAAAAAAAAAAATATCAGGTTCGTGGGCCAATATATACCCCTATTTAAAAGTCATTAATTAAGAGTAATGACAATAGTAAATTAACTATCTAACGCCATTAATTGAATGCACGTAAAACACTTAATGAACACTTCATTATATTAAATACTCCCTATGTCGCTTTTTACAATCTTTTTAGATTGTTAGGTAGAGATCAAAAGTATAATATTTTTTTATTGTAATAAAGTAGTTGTAGTAGAATTTCTTATTTTTATATCTTTTATTTCCATTTCACAAGTATAAATGAATTAATGATAATATAAAATTAATTTTATAAAATTATTACTATTTTTAATCTATTTATTATTTTTTCTTGCATGTATAAAATAATATAAGATAAAAATTATTTTGGGAAGGAGGGAGTATTATTCTCAAAAGAATATTAAAGTTTTTGCTCATTAATAAATTTTAATTTTTTTAGTCTAAATCATATGTATAATTCACCAGAAGTAATTTTTTTATAGCTGGATAGAATTACCATAGATAATAAAATTTTTCTTGAATATTTAACACAATTACATACCTAAAATTCAAATTAAAGACCTTTTATAAATAATTTCACCTTAGTTGATTTACTTCCTGGTATAAATTTTGACATTTTAAAACTTTAAAGTTACTTTTTAAAAGATGATAATGGTTGTTTAGTGGATAAATTCAATGGGGGCTTGGGCTCCTTTTGCCCATAAAAAAAGTGGGTAAATTCAATTTTCTTAAAAGAAAACTAAATTAATCTTGAGATTAATAAACTGATCAATTTTTCCTTTTTTAAAAAAAATAAAAAAAGTGATAATTTTCTTTTTCCAAAGTTTAAGGTCACTCCCTCTAAAATCTAATTAATGAAAGTAATGTTTTAGTCTCTTTTCCAATCCTCACACATTCTTCTTATGTTTCCACATTTGAAGGAGAGATTCATTGATCCAACATTGCTGTAAAGGCAATCGAAGTCACGCATCCTGATCCAATCGACGACCACTTTTACTATGAACACCGACGTTACCTACCAACACCAACTGCCCCTTCAATTAATCCAACATTATCCAATGCCACTTCACAATGGATAAACCAATTTTCATTTTTTTTGGTTTAATTGGTTTTGGATAAACCAATTATCTTATTGCCAGTTTTCCTCCAACTGTATAACTAACAAATTTGAAAACCTCATTTGGGGGAAAAGAGAATTCGTGAAAAAGGAACTCTAAATTTGTTGGCAATGTAAAAAGGGTTTTAAATTAATCTTTTGTCATCTTAGTCCGTTCTCCACTTCCCTGCTTGAATTTCGACTTTTGTAGGCTCATCTAACGGTGGACTGTATTTTTAAATCCATGTAGTCAATCCATTATATAGAACGATTTAAGAATGCTCCTCTTAACAAGTGCTTTTTTCATGAATATAGTTTTAAAATTCAAATAGATACTCTTTATGTATCGATATAAATCAAAATCAAAATATCCAAAATATTTACACAAAGTCTGTTTATAAAAATGTTTAATTGTTTAGTGTAAAATACTTACACTCTCAATCAATTAAAAATTAATTTTAGTCTATGTATGTTTATAAGAAGAAAAAAAACAACTGTTTAGTATCTTTACATTAAAATAAGTTCTTCTGTGTTTTATTTTTAAAATTTTGGTTATTAAATAGAAAATATATACCGTTAATGAATTACTCTAAGGTAAATGTTAACTAATATTTTTAAGATATTGGTTAAATAATTAAAAGAATTTTTTATATTAAAATACGCAAAATTATGTTATGTTATCCATTATTTTTTTATATTTTTACAATAAATATTTTCTTCTTTTAATTACTTAATCAATATGAAGAGCACTAATAAGCCAATCGCCTGCTCTAAAATAATTTTGATTGCAAACCCAGAATTAAATGCTTTTACTTCTGTATTCAATTGCTTTTAATTTTTTCTTTTAAAACGTACTGTAACAATTTGTAGGGGAAAGAGATGCTTAAACAGTTCAGGCAAGTGAAATAAAAAAATATATATATTAATGAGAAAAAAATTATATATTAACAGTTTAAAAAGTTTTAACAAAGATTCGATCATAATCCATTATATAAAATAAATTTATCAATTTTTAAAATTATTATCTTTAAATAATTCAAATAATAATATAAAATTACAATCTGTGCATACATGTTAAACTTTTTATTAATTGCACAATGGGCGATGCCCAATAACCTTAACAGTTTCTCAAAATTTACATAATGTGAAATGCAAATTGAATTGAATTTATAGATAAGCATATGTTCATATTATATCACCATTGACAGCTCAACCGAAAATCTGGCTATATAAACACTTGCCACTCCCCATCCAAAAGCTCCATCCTGTTTCTATTTCCCTGTCTCTGTTCTCTTCACCATTCTCTTTCTTCTTTGTTTCAAGTTTCAACAACCCAGATTCACTCTCTCTCTCGTAATTTTCTCTCTTATTGAGGCTAGAAAAAGAGAGCAAAAAAACTAAAAAATGCCTGCGGTCGGAGGTATAAACACCGGAGGGGGCAAGGAGTACCCTGGAAGCCTCACTCTATTTGTGACGGTAACATGTATAGTTGCAGCCATGGGTGGTTTAATCTTCGGTTACGATATCGGAATTTCAGGTACTAATTAACACACACATGTGTGTACACTTATGTTAGTGTTTTATTTTGATTTAACCTATGATCTGGGTGAGTGTATAACTTTTATGTTTTAATGCCTGTGCTTGTGTGGGTTATGATCAGGTGGAGTGACGTCCATGGATCCGTTTCTGCTCAAGTTTTTTCCGTCAGTGTTCCGGAAGAAAAACTCCGACAAAACGGTGAACCAGTACTGCCAATACGACAGCCAGACACTGACGATGTTCACGTCGTCCTTGTACCTCGCCGCTTTGCTGTCGTCGTTGGTTGCCGCCACCGTCACGCGTAAATTCGGCCGGAAACTCTCCATGCTTTTCGGAGGCTTGCTTTTCCTCGTCGGTGCCCTCATCAACGGTTTCGCCCAACACGTTTGGATGTTAATCGTGGGTCGGATCTTGCTCGGGTTCGGTATCGGCTTCGCCAATCAGGTATCGTTCGTAATCACGTTGGAGATGTGAAATCTATTACTAATAATTTTATTATGAAACCTGAAATCAAATATGCTGATTTTTGTTCCTTTCAAATCTCTCTCTTATTTAATTGAGTCACTATCAATTCAAGTACCTCTAATAAAAAATCTATTTAGCAAGCAAATTTTGGGTTTTTCCTCTTTTGTTGTAGCAAAATAATTTTATTTTTTATATTTTTATTTTTGGATTTATTGGATTGAAACACGGGGGTATGGGTATGTCTCCGATATTCTCTCGCTGTGTAGAGAGAACGAGTCAAAATTTTGCGTTTTTTCCCCTTCAAATTCAGACATAAAACCATCTGTTCATTTTTTTTTTTCTCTAAATAATAATTGAGTAAGTAATACGACAGTTTAAGTTGTCTGTTGTGCACTATTTTGGTACTGGTTGTCGTTGATACTGAATCCTTTTCCCAGATCTACTTGTATAAATGATATTTATTATCATTTATTTTTTTTCTCCGGGGAGAAAGGGACAATAGATGGAATATAAAAAAAATGAACTCCCTATACGTTTTATTAACTCTGACAGAAAGAGAAAGACATAACCTTTCGTAGAAAGTTGCTGACACGTTGTAAATATACGGTTTCTGAACTTTTCAGGCATTCATTGGTTGTGATTATAGTTTTTTATTGAGTCAAAAAGTCGTCGGTTACTACTTACTACCGCAACTATTCATTTCCCTACTTTACTGTATTTTGGGGCTATTTTTTCTACTCTATTAAGTATTATGATTTATTGATTTCGGCTCATTTTGATTCTGCCCATTTGTTTTTTTTTTTTGACTGACCTTTTGAAACTGAGCAAATTGGACTTGTTTGGGTTTTATACAAAGAATCCTCACTCATTTTATCTCTTAGCATGTGTAGAGAGTGATAGCTGGATTAGGATGGACACAATTGGTGCCACTAATTTACTAATAGTGACTTAATTTTGTGACCCGTTTTTCTTTGCGTGTGACATCCTCGCTTCCTGTTCCCACGTTCCTTTACACCATTTTCCACGGTGTTGAATTTATAATAAAAGAATTTATGAAATAAAAATCTTACTCTAGTTTTCCGTTACCGGGCTTTGTTTTACAGGTTACTCCTCCCCAAAATAAACATTATTCCTCCATCCCAAAATGACTCTATTTTAGTCTTTGATTTTTTTTTAATTAACTCATGACTCTATTTAAATATTTATTTTAATTTTGTCTTATAATAAATAATATTATCTTAAAAGACTTAATATATATTTATTGAGATTAATAGAAAACAATGATATTTTATTAAAATTGTTCCTTAATAATAACTAATTCTCTTGGATATTTCTTAAAGATTAGTCATTTTGGGACGGACAGGGAGGACAAGCTGATAAAAACCCATGTGATCTTACACGTTTTTTTCTAATTAAATTACATAGCTACATGTGAACTAGTTATTAGTCAATTATTTCTACATCAATGTTGCTACATTTGTTTTAACTTTGACTAATCATTCTTGTTTTCTGATTTTACTTGTGTGATGAACAGTCTGTGCCACTCTACCTATCTGAAATGGCTCCATACAAATATAGAGGAGCATTGAACATTGGCTTTCAGTTGTCCATCACTGTTGGTATCCTTGTGGCCAATGTGTTGAACTATTTCTTTGCTAAAATCAAAGGTGGTTGGGGATGGAGGTTGAGTTTGGGAGGTGCTATGGTCCCTGCCCTTATAATCACAGTAGGATCACTAGTCCTTCCAGACACTCCCAATTCCATGATTGAAAGGGGTGATCGCGAGAAGGCCAAGGCTCAGCTTCAGAGAATTCGCGGCATCGACAATGTTGATGAAGAGTTCAATGACCTTGTGGCAGCAAGTGAATCCTCTAGCCAAGTGGAGCACCCTTGGAGGAACTTGTTGCAAAGAAAGTACAGACCCCACCTCACCATGGCAGTGTTGATTCCATTCTTCCAGCAACTCACTGGAATCAATGTCATCATGTTTTACGCGCCGGTCCTGTTCAGCTCCATCGGGTTTAAGGATGATGCTGCTCTAATGTCAGCTGTGATCACCGGCGTTGTTAATGTTGTCGCAACTTGTGTCTCAATTTATGGTGTTGACAAGTGGGGTAGGAGAGCCCTTTTCCTTGAAGGTGGAGTCCAAATGCTCATTTGCCAGGTACCCTTTTGCTTAATCTTCAATGTACTACTTAATTGTACAAGTTATTGAATGAAAAAATGTTGACTTATGAAATGGTTATGATTAAATTAAGTATATGTTGGTGTGTATTGTATAGGCTGTAGTTGCAGCTGCAATTGGAGCAAAGTTTGGAACTGATGGGAACCCAGGTGATTTGCCAAAGTGGTATGCAATTGTTGTGGTTCTCTTCATTTGCATTTATGTATCAGCATTTGCCTGGTCATGGGGTCCCCTAGGTTGGTTGGTGCCTAGTGAGATCTTTCCCTTGGAGATTCGTTCGGCTGCTCAGAGTATCAATGTGTCGGTGAACATGCTTTTCACTTTCTTGATTGCACAAGTCTTCTTGACAATGCTTTGCCACATGAAGTTCGGCTTGTTCCTCTTCTTTGCCTTCTTCGTGTTGATCATGACATTCTTCGTCTACTTCTTCTTGCCCGAAACAAAGGGCATTCCAATTGAAGAAATGGGGCAGGTTTGGCAGGCACACCCCTTCTGGTCCAGATTCGTGGAGCATGATGATTATGGCAATGGTGTTGAGATGGGAAAGGGAGCTATTAAAGAAGTGTAGTTAGTCCTCGTCTTGGTTTATTTTTCTCAATGACTAGCGTTTTAGCTTTTGTTGGTAAATCATACTATTGGTTTCAATGTATTGAATTGTTCCTAAAAATTAAAAAGGGTTATTTTTCTTATGTATCCCCTGCTTCTTCATATGAAGCAAGTTTACAGGATACTTTTCTATATTAATCCAATTGCACAAATTGTTATGCCTTTGAAAACATCAAGTTGGATGTACACTCATACCTCATAGACATCCGATTTCTTGTCCTTTATTTTGCTGTCTCTCTCTCTTTATTATTCCCACCATTTTAAAATAACTACAATTTTAACCTTTCAACAAAATTTAAAATCAAATAATGTTCTCACTTTTCAATGAGATATCAACATTTGTGCTCATTTTTCCATCTAATAAATGTTGTTATCTTGAAAGATTTATTATAATTAAGAAAAAGAATAAAGATATTTTAGTAAAAGTGTTTGCCAATAAATACTACTGGTATTTTCTAAGAATATTTACTTTTCTTTATCTGAGAAGAAAATCTTAAATATCAGTCTTTTAAAACGGAGTAAGTGATACATAGTTATCTATCATATGCTTATATATTTTCTCTCTCTTTCTCTTTCATACATCTTTATCCAATTCGATTCCTTTGCATTGTAAACATTGCATATACCAGAGTGACAAAGAAAGCTAATGTTACAGTACTTGCGTAACAGTTTAGGTTTAAATGAGCAATGGGGAAGTCCGTTGGCTCATTATCATGAACCGTTGAAAGCAATGTTTCGTGTATATAGAGTGCAGGGATCAGAAAGAATCATGTGTGATAGTATAAAAATAATCAACTCCGACACATGTGCCACGCTCAGTTATATGTCTTCTTCAAATATTTATGACACATGATCAACGCATAACCATGTCGCATTGTTTGCATAGAAGAGTAACGTTACTACCAACGGGGTTGATAGTGTTTGAATTAGTTTCAAGATGACAAATAATTAATTGTTATTTTATAAGAAAGGTAGAATAAAATATAATTTATATGTTCAAAAGTATTTATCCATTATGATTTTTAATTAAAATATAAATTATATAATCATAAATGTTTATTTATTATAAATTTTAGTTAATATAAAAGAAAAATGCATCCTAGTAATTGCAAAGGCTAAAATATTAGTATATATATTTCTTTCGAATTAAAATATAAGCAAAAAGAAAATAAAATCAAACCCATCAAAAAAATTAATTAAAATCATTTATTTTTAATAGTGTCAATAATAAAAGTTAGTCCACTTCCTAAAGTAGCCTCTATATTAATTAGATAGGAAAAAAAAGGAAAAAGTTGTTAAAAATAAAACTTCAATTAAATGAAGAATATTTAAAGGTACTATCATTACGAAATAGTTATTTAAAATTTGTTTATATATATATATATATATATCATTTTTTAATGAAGTAAACATATTCCTAATAGCACCTTAAATAATAAACACCTACTATCATATTTTCATACATTAGTGTCAAATCATTAGCATAAACTACCATACTGACACTTAATTATTAGCATTAGTTAGTCAACGCTAAAAAATTTATGTTAATGTTTTTTTTTAATATCTGTTTGCCAATGTTGGACGCCACTTTATTAATTAGGTTGATGCTAAATAAAAAATATTATATTAGCATCGCCTAAGTCAACATTCATTTTTAGTGTGAGCACCAAATCCTATCTCTCTCTCTCCCATCCAAGCGAGAAACTTAATTCTCAAACCCTTTTAATTTTCTCAAACCCTCATTTTGTCTCTCAAATTGTCCGTTAGTAGCCTTCACTAAAACCTAAAGAATCTTTCTGTAGGCCTAACCCAAGTCGTTGATCACCTTTCCTCATTTACCTCGTGTTTAGTACAGGTGAAATGGAATGGAAAGAAATGGGAAATTTCAAGAATTATTATGAGTATCACACTTTAATCACACCATTTTAATTCAAATATTTATTTTTAATTTGATTCTATTTCATTCTATGAAACACATCATGAAAAGTTGGTATCTTGTAGGGAAGAGAAGAAGAGGAAGAAAACGAAAAAGAGAATGAATGTATGATGATTCATGTATAGTAGTAGTTGTTTCTCTACTTTGTTTCTTCCCTTTTCCTTGTATTTCATTGTGTGTGTGTGTGTGTGTTTTTGCTTTTCCTTTTAGTTCTCGGTAACAGGTTTAAGGAGAAAAGAGGCGAGGCGATCATCGATCAGCCAATGTCATTGTTAGCATGGAGAGACAATATGGAGGGTAGGAAATAGCTGGGAATGGTGTCCTTTTTCTATATATGTCTTTTATTTATTTTTTTGTTTTTCCTAATGTTGACATGGCAATGATTGTGGAATTATATTGGTTTTTTCCTCCAATGGAGAAGACACAATGTCGCGACTGATGATGTTATTTTTGTGTGTTGAGCTCTTTCCATTGCGTTGACTTGGTTGATGCTATAAACAGACAGACTATTTCAATCAACAGAAATACATTAGTAATGACCTTCGTTGTGTTAGCCTAAAGGTCATCATTTGACACTAAAATAATCATTAGATTGGACTTTCAATGATTAGAATTTGTTTTTGGTTGAAGCTAATTAATTTACACTTTTCTTGTAGAGACCATTAAAGGTTCCTAACAAAATTTTGTGGATCCTATCAAGCCACACTACCACAAGCCAACTATGTTATTCCAATTAGTGTGACAAAAGTTATTCCAATTAGTGTGACAAAAATTAGATGAAAGATGAAAGTAAGGAGTGAAAAAACATCTATTAATTGTTAACTCTAGGAAAAACGAGAAGAGTAGTACAAGGTGAGTTAAGATTAGGATTGTTCTTAAAGGATTGATATTTGTGGTTATCTCTCAAAAGGGTATTGTGTTGTGTTGAGGAACAAGAAAGCTAAAGTAAAAAAACAAGATAAAGGGATATTACAAAATGGGAGTGTTTGTTAGAGACCTTTGATAATTAAAATATCAATCTTTGAAACATAATACTGGATTACAAGTTTTTGGATCAAATAAATCATTCTTCACATGTGAATGTAATGAAAACTTATATTATTATGTCAACTTTATGGATTAAATGATAATTTGAATTGAAAACATAGATGATTGAGATAAAAACACAATTTTAAATAAAAAGTAACACATTATACTTATGACTTGATATGTAGTTAAATTTTATCTTTTCAAAGCCAAACTTTCTATGCTAATTGCACAATAAATGAGGGAATAGTCTTCCCAAATAATTTGGAAATTCAGTGTGGCAAATTGTGTTTTGTGGCGAGCTGAAGGTGCTTGAAGATTCAATCTAACAATCAAATATTATTGCAGGCTGATTCAATCATATTTATGGAAGACATTACATATTGGAACTGCCACTTTAAAAAAAAAATGGTACGTTTAGCCAACCAGAAATTAATAGAAAACCGCAGGCAACTTATCACCTTTTCCCAAATTTTCTCTAATCTAATAATAATAACTCGATCTATGACAAAAAAAAAAGGCTTGGTGTCAAAATGATTACCTTGTTGGAAAATTTTAGGCCACATTTTTTCTATAAAACCTATTAAGAACTGTAATGTACTAATGCACAGTCGTACCCACTTGTATTCTGAAATGTGCAACTTAAGTAGCAGCAACCAGAATAAAGTTTTCACATGCTTTTTGAGCACCGACATTTCTTTTTCTTTAATTTCATCTTTTATTAATCGTGAGACTGTAAAACCTTTCGGTGGACAAGCGTGACAAGAAATGAACCATGATGCAACCATATATGATATCATGCATGAATCACATGAGAAGGAACAAAATCTTGGAACCCAATTAAAAAGGAGAGGTATCAGTCAATTCACTCACGGTTTTAATTTGCACTTAAAAAGGGAAGGAGAAAAGCATGAGACTCAACACTTTCTCATTTAATTTGGGTTCTTCTTTTATAAATTTTTTTTTATAACATTTCTAAGGACATGTTTTTGGATAAGATATAATTTATTATGAAATGGAAGGTATTTTCTTCCTTATTTAACACCCATTATCTTTCTTTTCTGGGTATCATATGCCATCTTTTTTAAGGGTCATCCCTCAACTTTTAGTTCCATGGGGACTACATGTTGGCCACTTATATTTGTGTCACTAAAACTATATAGAAATGCAAATAATTTGGCATATAGAAATGCTTCTTTACGTCACTTCGATGAAAATTATCTCGTGTAAAAAAATAGTATAAAATATTTTTTTGATAGAATTAGATATAAATCCACATTATAAATTACAAACAATTACAAACAGTTAAAAAAAGAATAATCAAATCTTAAAAAAAACTTATGTAATAACAGACAATATTTAGGTCTTAAAACACGTTCAGCATATTTAAAGTGAAGTCCTTGAAAAAAGAAGCTATCTAACTTAACCTAACCCATTTTCCACATATTTTGTAATGTGAATCTTGTTTTCATACAACTTAACCAATTGATAATTGGCAAATATGTTTCGGATCAAATTCATTATTGAAGTGTGTTTGGATTAATAATTATAAAAATGTTCAATAAAATAATTATATGTATATTTTTTTAGTTTATTACTTGAAAATGAACTGTATATTAAATACGTTTATAACGAGAAATTTTAGAATAATATTTTGTTTAAATTGTATAAAAGAAACATTTTTATGTAATAAATTAATGTTTCATGATAATAAAAATAATCAAAAGATTGGTAATTATAATACCAAAAAAGTCTTATGTAGGCTACTTGTAATGGGACCCTAATAAAAGCCCATTCTGAAAATCCAGACCAGGAATAAAAGACCCAAGCATGTCATCCAAAGTCTGCACTGCCTCTGATCCATTTTAACTCAGTAATGATCTTGTTAACCAGTGTTTTAACACCAATGATTAAGAGATCAATAATAAATTCTTTATTTCCTTTATGGACTTTTTGGGACTTCTGAAACTTCTTGGAACACATGCTTCCATTAATTTCTTCCATCATACAATGTATATAATGTAGGATAATATGATTCTGCTTGGCAGGGTCGACCAGCTAACTTGCTAATTATTATCATTATTTTAAAGATTATTACTAAATTTTTATAACTATTGTTCCTTAAATTCCGTGTATACGCTATTTTAAGTGTTTCTGCTTAAATCTCGACCTAGTGCAAGCTGTCACTCCAAATTTTCAGTTACATCAACGATTTAAAAAAGCAAAATAAGTGAATGCTTAGCTAGTAGGTAATACCAACAATTCAGTTCAGCTAACGATCTGCACATGTTCATCTTGTATAATTAATCTGTAAATTTTATAATGTTTCTCAACATAATTCTTTTAGTATTCTTTTGAAAAACGAAAAGAAAAATAAATTCAACAGTTATTTTTTAATGTACTCCATGTATAATAGTTAGCTTATTAACCGTTATTGATTGTATTTATATATTAATCAGTCTAATAGAAATAAGAGTTATTTTAATTAATTCAGCTTCAAATCATCAACATAAACCAATTGACCCACAAAGAGCTTGGTATAGTCAAAGGTTTGGGTTGAGACTTCATACTTAAAATCCACGATTGTTATACAAAATCGTTTTTTCAATTATGACTCAAAACTATATATAATACTAGAATTAGATTAATAGGTTACAACCGATCGAAATTACCATTGACGTTGGCCACATGGGAAAGGGAATAGAATGAGAAACAAACCAAAGAAAACTTTCTTAACGTCTTTCTCAAGTTATGCTTTCTCTTATAGATGATATTGATGTTTTAGGCAGCTTCTTTTATTAATATGCATATTTGCAACGTAATGGGATTGTTACGTCCCATGTTTTTCTTACACGGTACGTCCCTTGTTGTATAGATAAAAACTGGAATCTGTATATTTCTGAATACCAAATTATATAATGGTTAGTTTTGAGTTTCATCATGCTAAATAGGTTTGAATTAAACTTTACTCGGTTTTAAACGGACAAAATGGTTACAACTATCGATAAAAATCCAACTTGCATTTAGAAAAGGAAACAACTTTAAGTAATTACAGTATTTGGAAGCCTAGATAGAGAGATCAAACTTAACATATGATAGCCTTGATAGCTACTCATCATACATCAAAATCTAACCCTCTAGATAAATTAGAACCTACAATTAAAGTGCAATAAGACCATGTTTGAATATACTTTTCCACAAGTAGTTATAAGAAAATAAAATAAACAGATATAATGAATTAAGTTTCTCAAGTTAACATTAGTTAGTTTCTGTAAAAAAAAAACAGTTAACATTAGTTTTTGTATAAATTTATTAAAACTCTCATTTAATTAGTTTCTTCAAAAGTTAATTTTAACTTATGAAAGAAACTTAATTCACTTTACCTTTTTATTTTTTTTCTTATAAGTATTTATTGAGAAGTTTTGTCCTAACTAGGTTTAGACAAGAACTTATTGATCATATTGCAATGACATTTTCAGTCAAAGTGCAAACAAAAATTCTGGAGAAACTTCTAATTCTAAACTAATAGGCCATTGTACAATGCTATTTATCTTGAGGAAGCAGATTAACTATCTCCATATGAAGCATAAAGCATGGACACTAGAACAGCAATAGTAGCTCGGTTTCTTGCCTTCTCTGGCATACAAAGAAGTGCAAGAAGGTTCATGTTAGATACAATAAATAAATCTTTTGCAAATAAACTAAGTACTGGATGGAGATCACACTTCCACATCCTAGAAGGGTTTGTTCACTGATTCTTCACTGCCCCAAGTTTCTTATTAATCTCCCTCCAGTAACAAAGATCAAATGCTGAAGAAGCAACAGATTTCTCTGTAAATTTTCAGCTATGCAAGATGTTGGGAACATGCAGTCAAGTACATTTAAATATCAGAGTTATAAGATTTTTTTTGGAGTTATTAGACTTGTTTAGTGGTTAAAAGGAAAAGGGGAGGAAGAGGTCGTGAGTTCAACTCGTTCTCACAAAAAACACTAACAAACTAATCACTAGTATTTATCTATAGAAAAATGCTGATATTTTTTGAGTTATTTTTCATCTAATGAGAGGTTACTAGCCTTGAGATATCTATGAATAATCATCAGTCCATAAACAGTGAGTGGTAAAGTAGACCTTTGAGCTATTTTTTAAAAATTATGTTACAGCATTTTATCCAATCTAGGGATCAGTGTTTTGTTAAAGAATGAATTCAAAATGATATTTAAAAGTGGATTTTGGTATGAATATGTTAAAAGGGCAGATAATAGAGACCCACATGGAATTTATGATTTATCAATGAGTACAACTTCATCTAAAGTTTCTTTTTTTTCACATTTTTATTTATTTCATTGTTTTCCCTCACTTTCTTATAATAATATAAAGGGTAAATAATCACTTTTGTCCATCAATGTGTAATTCACTAACAAATACGTTTTTGAAAGATGAAAATACAAAATTTAGTCCCTAAAAGTGTAAAAAGTGCGACAAATATATCCGGCCGTTAACTTCCATCTATCACCGTTAATAAAATAGTCTACGTGACACGGAGGAACAAATTTGTTATTGAAATAATTGTCAACGTGGATTGGCAGCATAACGGCATATTTGTCATAATATTTTTTTTTTATTTTCCGTCTTCCCACTCTGCTAGCAAATGCGTTCCTCAAAGATGAAAATACAAAATTTAATCCCTGAAAGTATAAAAAGTGCGACAAATATATCGGGACGTTAATAATAAATTGTATAGAAGAGAACCTAGGGAAAAAGGGATTAAAAAAACAATAAAATCCAACTTAAGATTTGAACTCTTATACTTTGATTATCTATCTATTTATTCATCTATCAAATTGTTAATTAGTTTTTTAATTAATCAATATAACTACTAATTTTCTAAAATAAAATAATATTTTTTAGTTTTATGGTATAAAAAAATTGAGTTACCATTTAAAAAAATAAAAGCCTTTTATATCTTAAATTTTTTTTTATTTCTTCAATTAATTATTAATCTTTATTACGTACTCTGTCACAGTATGTCAAATGGAATGCAAGGTCGTTGCAACTTCTAAATCAGCAAGAGATACAACTCTACGTCCCAAAGGCAAAGAATAAACCTTTGTATTAGTTCTTTTTTGTTTTGTTTTGAAGTTAACATTTGTATTAGTTTGAGCATTATTGTATTTTTTATTTAAATTTATTTGGGTTCTTTATTTGTTAGTAATTGTTTTCATTTCATTCATATTATGTAAAATAAGTGTTGTCTCGAGTGGAAGCACATAAGGTTTATCCAAGGGATTCTTTTATATTTGAGGTATATATATATATATATATATATTATTGATTAAAGAAAAAGACTTATAATTCCACTTTAGTTTTATCTAATTTAAATTTTGTGAGACTTTTTTTCAAAAAAATAGTTAATTAAATTATTTTTTAAAAATAAATTAATTTGGTCTAACGGTCGATTGTGTTTTTTCTACTCAAAACTCTCGACATATTATTTTCATACTAAATATAAGGGTACTTAAGTTGGAATTGGGATATGGAATAATTTTAAAAATTAAAAGTGAGAAATTTAGTACAAATTTGATAAAATTATAAGATATAAGATAAAAAAAATTTAACAACAAAGATTAAGGTTTGACAAGAAAATCAAAATAATAAAAATATATATATTAAAAGGAAATTTAAAAAATATATTGCATAAGTACTAAACAAATAAGAACAGTGAATTACAAACACATAATAATAATAATAATAATAATAATAATAATAATAATAATAATAATTAGTCACGAACTATTATTAACGTCTAGATATATTTGTCGCACTTTTTATACTTTCGAGGACTAAATTTTGCATTTTCATCTTTCAGGGGCACATTTGTTAGCGGACTAGGAAGACGAAAAGTTAAAAAAATATTATGACAAATATACCCCTATGTTGACAATCCACGTTAGTCATCATTTCAATGACAAATTTGTCCCTCCATGCCACATAGGCTATTTTATTAACGGTGACAGACGGAAATTAATGGTCAGATATATTTGTCACACTTTTTACACTTTCAGAGACTAAATTTTGTATTTTCATTTTTCAGGGACGCATTTGTTAACAAATTACACATTGAAGGATAAAAGTGGTTATTTACCCTAATATAAATTGGGCTAATCAATGCCATTAATTTTGTTTTATTTTTTCTTGTGTTTTTTTTCTTTTTCTTTTCATACTGACCATTGAGCTACCTTGAGACCATTTCAGATAAAAAAAAAAAAAAACAAGACATTTATATCTTGTACCTCCTATTTCACATTATGCACCTCCCAAAAGGGTCTAGCAGACAAAGATACCGCCTTCTAGAACTATTATTTTAGAATAAGATACTCTTCCAGAATAGTTATTCCATAATATAGTTTTTCGTATTTTAGAATATCTATTCCGGAGTAAGTTTCTAAAGTACTTATTCTATTCTGAAACTCAAAAACTATATTCTAGAATAGTTATTCCAAAAGAATATCATATTCTGGAATAGGATAGATTTCTAGAATAGTTATTCCATAAATGTATCATATTCTGGAATAAGTAGTAGGATCCCTCCTTCCTTTCTTCAAACTTAAACTTGTGTTGCCAAGCCTTTGTGCCACCGTGTGCCATGTCTGCACCTCCGCACCACCGTGCACCACCTTCTCGCGTCAACCTAGGGTCACCATGTGGAATGGTAAGAAAGGTTTGAACGACGACATTTTTGGTGTAGTCAATGATGATTTGGCGACTGGCGGGGAGGAGGTGGTTGGTGGAGTATCAATGGCAGGCAGAGAGGAGTCCGAGCTAGTCGTAGGTGGCAATGATGGTGGGGCAAGGGGAAAAGGTGTGGACTTTCTTTTAGCAGTTGTTGAAGTAGCCAGTTTGGACGAGGGCGTTGTCGAGTGCTTGGGTGGTGCAGGGAAGAGGGAGAGGAGGTATTAAGGGTGAGGGTATTTTGACCATTAAGACTTTTTGGGAGGTGTAGGATTCATATTGAGAGGTGCGGGATACAAATGTTAAGAAAATGCATGTTTTTGGGCTGAGACTAGCCCATTTAAAATTAATAGATTAAAAAAAAAATAGGCAGATGGTTTAACTCAATTTGCATGAAACCAGAAATTAACATAGGTAAATCCTCCTTTAAAAAAAGACATAAGTAAATCCAGAGGTTAAAACATCGAACCAACAATTTACTGTGCCCATGAATAGAATAGAAGAAAATTTTCTGGGTTGGAAAAAAATTTGAGAGGAATCAAGAAACAATTTGTGAGTGAAACCAGATTGATGTGTTAAAAATAAGAAAGCAGTGGCAGCAAAGAGGAGCAGAGAGCTATAGAGAGTGAATCATTCCTGAGAGGAAGAGCTGGAAAGCATTTCACAATCAAGCAGGCAACCAGAGGTATATCATTTCAATCCACTATCACGTTTCAACATGTTTTCTTTTTTGGAGTTATTTTCTATCATACTTTGGAATTTCTATTTTTGAGTTTTATAAAATATTCCAAAAATAATTAATTTAAAAATCAAAAAACTTATGATTGTAATCAAATCACTTTGTAAAACTTATTGTCAATACATAACCTTTTTTTCTTATATTAAAATGTAACCAAACAATCATATCATCAAATATCATTCTGACAGATAATATTCAATATGATTTCTGAAATATAATATGATATCTTAAAACAAACGTTTTTTTTAAAGATATTAAAAATTACCAAAATTAAGGAATTCAGAAGCGCTCAGATTTGAGTAGGCTCGCCGGGGTGGGAGACTTTTTCCCTCCATGAGAGGGTTTCCTCCACACTTTAGGTGGATTTTTTTCTCTCCATAGTTAGAGCTTCTTTTCCTTTCCACTTTTTTTTCCTTTCTCACCACCATCACCTCTCCTCTTCCTACAATCACAGCCTTCACCTCCACCTTACTCTCCTTTTCCAAACACCACCTTCATCTTCTCCCATTTTCTAAATTTACAATTCTCTGTTTGTTTATGATCACCTCCTATTCAGTAAAAAAAAACGATGCCCTCCTGTTAGTCTCCACTTCTTTTCCATCATATTTCTCATTTTCAACTCATTGTTAAGAACCATATATTGTAATTGTATCCAAATCCCTAAAGCTACTTTAGACAACACTAATCTACTTAGATCTATTGTCTTCTTGCAAGTTCTATTTCACAACATTGATTTAATCATTCGTTGTGAATTATTTTAAATTGTTTCGATTTAATTTGTTACTAGACAAGTGTCAATCCAAGAAGAATAACACAAGAACGAACTGTAGAAAATCTCAGGACTGCCACAAGGTTTTTCTGTTGGAGATTTATTGTGTTTGTACTTTATAAGGTAAAAATTGCTAAAATGTTCAGCTGATTAACTACAAAATTTCTATATAAGTGTAGAAAATGTGAGCGGCCGATTTATTATTTTTATTTATTATGCACTAATACTCTTCGTTGAGCATCTTGTGCTTTTATAAATGTCCTTGAGCATTTTCAATGCATAATCCCTTTTTTTTTCTTACAAAAATGCATAATCCTTTAAAACTGTCAAAGACTAAATTCTAAACAACTTAATTATAAAACCTCTTATAATATGCAATGAATTATATCCTTAAAGCTTAATCAGGCAAGTGAAGATGTATAAATAATTTTATAATACATCTCTAAGAAATGGTAGTCTATTTTCATTCACCAAACAAATATCATCTTGCTTCACCTTTTGCAAAAAAAAAAAAAAAGAAAGAAAGAAAGAAAGAAAGAAAGAAATCTATAAGTATCTACTTCTATTAAAAGCATGACACTTGATTGATTATATCATTTATTCAAAAAACATTTTGAAAAAAAAAAAAACAAGGGAAAAAAAACTGCTAACTAAAAGTATTAACTGTCTAAAAAGTAAGTTTCTACAAGATTACGCAAAATTTGCTCCCCTTTGGTGAATACTTACTATATACGACAAATTCAATGTAAACATTAGTTTTGGCAATAGGGCAATACCAATCTAATCATTAAAATCAACATCTATCTTAGTTTGTCGAGAATCTCAGCCATCTGCACCTAAATGAAATCATAGCAAAACAGACTGACAGCAAATCATTGATCATGAGAACTTGAATAAACTATTTCACATCAATCCATCAAAATTATTCCCACGACAAAAAAGCCTAAAAACAAAATGACATTTATCTACATAGAGAATGATCAGATCACCACACCCACGCATAGTTTTCTCCAAAGTACACTTGCCATTCACCTGAAAATTTTCTAAGAAAAAGACGCTGTGATTTTAATCATTGTTTCTCTTAAGATAGCATTTTCCTTGGCTGCAATGCCATTACCTATAGGTATTCCAGACCAACGCCCTATACAGAATCTACAACCACTTCACCCTGCTGCTTTGCGAGGTATCTTTCCCTCCTCTCTTTCTGAAAACATGATCATAGATTATTAATAGATGAAGCATTTGCCAAAAGTAACATATTGCAAGGAAAACTTCTAATCAAAAGCAAAGTAAACATACTGACCCATTCGTCTATGACGAGCCCTTCCCCGATAATTTTAGGACCTGCATCTTCCGCAGGTTTCTTACGTGCCTCAAGGGCAGCATCAGCATCAGCCAGCTGTCGGTTCAGTTTTTCCAAAGCCTTAATGGGCAATAGATACTCGTTAGTATGCAATCAGTTAATGTATTATACGCAGACATCTGATAAGCATCAGTACCAAAATAGCTGATACCGAATGTCTCTACCACAGTAAAGCAACGAATATACATGCAATGTAAGTGCATAAAGAAAGAAGAGAAAGGGAAAAGGAAATGTATAACAATTACAGCATTAGCTTAACATACAAATGTACACTGAAAAACTCAGTACTCACAGGACAAGGACGCTCTGGATCTAGAAAAACAACTCGCAAAATCTGCTCCACTGCTACTTGGTCCTTCTGCTCATCAAACTGTTTCCAGGGACAAAAATATACTTGTCTTTTAAAACAAAGATAAATAAGATACCACAATGTGGAAGATTTCTTCACATCAAGCAGGGAAATGGAGACACTACTGACAGAAATGAAATGTAAAAAACAAGCATATACAACAGAAGAACTTTATTTTTTAAGGCCAAAAACGAACTTTTATTGCACAACAGAAGAACTTAAATTTTGATAGTGCAGAAAATTGTATCGTGTATGTTTTTGTGTGTGTGGGTGTGTGATAGAGAGAGAAGAAAGAATAATCCAAAAAAAGTGAACCTTGTCATTATTAGTCATGGTAAAAATCTCCAGTCCTCATACTATGCACATTAATTTACTAAAAAGGCTATGTAGTTAATAATGGTTAACGGGACAAAATCTATATGCAGAGTAATTTAATAAAAGAAAAGAAAATGCATCCCTTTCAATCAATTATAACTAAACCTAAGGAACAAAATATTTATTGCTGTAGAATAAATACTTGATACATAATATGCGAATGAGTGTGATAGGTGATCTAAGAGATACAGTTGCAAGATCGTTAATGCCGGTGTGATAGAAGAGTATGGAATAGAAACAGGTAGGCAGGCGAGACAGCAGTAGTAACAAAAGTAAAATCAACAGCAGCAACACTTCTTATCTTATTCATGGCAATTGTAGATTTTTAGCCAAAATAAATTGACTAACCAGTTCAGGGACGTAATCAATTGATCCTTTCACCTTCAAGCTCATGATTTTAAATTTGAGTCCACTTTTTTCAGGCTTTTCATTATTTTCTGGTTGCTCTACAAACTTGAACACTGGCAAACAGAATACAAATCAGTGAGATAACTCGACCATGTATTCATGATGATCTTCCGTTACACACAAAAAGGAACATAGAGAGAAATCAAATATTGTTTACCTGTTGCTATGATACTCTCGCCAGGTGCAAGGATAGCCCCAGGAGGACGCATGAAACAGCTTTTGGGTGCAGTTGTTTGAAACTAAACATGCATATATTGAATGACAAACAAAGAAATTTGTAAGACTAGATAGTCTAATTCCAGTACTGATTAAATTCGTAGGTGATTTGAACAAGTTAAAAAGAAAGAAATGAATTATTCTCCTGCAAAACTGTGACATTGTAACAGCAAGAATAAACAGTTCAGTTCAAGACTCAATGGAAGTACCTAAATGACAAAAAATGCAAATAAGGAAAAGAAAAATATAAAAACAGGAATAAATAAAAAGGTGTACATGTTTCAACATACCTTGAAAGCTACGCTAGATTTACTGGTGTTTTTAATCCTGATGGCACTCCTAACCTGTTTGCCCGGCTCATCTACACAAGATAGAAAGGAAATATGAGATAAGTCATATAACACAAGGTTAAGTAAATCAACCAATCATATGGAACATTGGAATAAAATGGTTATAAAAATAAAAAAAGATAAAAACCATGCCTATAGTACATATGAACTCAGAAACATGCATGTACACGTACAAAACAAGCATGTATCTCTGTGATACTGTCCGTATAAGTATTTCTCCAGTAGACACAGGAAAAGGCAATAGAAGCAAAGAGAATTTTCTATGCTGTTTGTCATGTATCTCCATTGCTTGACCTATTGCTTTCAAACTTTATGATTGTCGCACCATTAACACTATCCACCACGGGCAACTTATGATTGGTATCATAGCCGTGCGAATTTAACCTATTTGTCGTCTACCATGCAAAAGTATCTTTCTCAAAAAAGGCAAATGTTTGGTAATTCAGTGGCGACAATTGGTAACTTCCACCACGTGCAAATTAAGATATTATCACTACCATTCAAATTCAAATGCATAATACAGAGAAAATGCAAAAAGTATAGGAGATGTAATTAATAATTAACTAATTTTCAGAAAATAATCCATCTCTACCATCCATACTACACAAATTAACTGCGTCCAATTTGTTTTAAAGACTTGTAAATTCAAGATGAACACTTCTCTAGCCTATTGTACTCGAAGCAATTTAACAACAAATGACCAAAAGTTGAAACGCTAATGTCAAACGTTTAGTAGGAACAATTCTTTGGCCTCATCACATCCACATCCTTTCCACCTAAGCTGTAAACTACACATTTACAGTTTCCATCTCTAGAATACCACGCTCCAATTCAACAAAAAGTGCAACAACCATACTCGGAAACCATCAACAGCAGCAGCTATAAACGATGAAGTCGAATAATTAGCTTCATTACTATAGCCCTGTTTGGATATTTTTTTCCATAAGTAATCCCCTAAGCTAAAATCAACTTATGCACTTAATTTTTTTTACAAAAGCTACCTCGTCAAAATATCGAACTTCTCGAAAAGCTGAAATGCATAAGTTGATTTTAACTTATAGAGAAACTCAATACATTTTACCTTCTTAAAATTTTATCCAAACATGCCTATACCCCAATTTTTCAATTTTGGAAAGACATACTGTGATTAGTAACTCAGTGTTACTTCACAAGCAAATAATCAAGAAAGGAAAGTACAACATTAAAAACTACAACGAACGCAATTTCAAAATAACCGTTATTATTTTTTCAAACCATGTTGAAAGTAACGAGCAATGGACTTTTTACCAAAACCAGAGCGTTCTATTTATGGCAGAGTCCAATTAAAAGCCTTAATAAATGGCAGTTAAAAGTAGTAAACAGAAATTAAAGCAAATTAGATCACGATCAAAGCAGTTATTGCATGCAAGCAAAGACGCATAATAAAAAATTCGAAGGGAATATATATACAAGGAAAGTAGAGCTTGTTGGAGGGATCGAGCTTGAGACGACGTCGTGTTGGGAGAAGAGATCTCGCGACGGAGGAAACGGAATTGGAGGTGTGGGAAGTGGAACCCTCGAGGGGGAGATTATTAGGGTTGTGGTGGTGGTGGTGGTGGTTATGGTGATGATGAAGATGGTGAAGGTTAGCGGAAGACGGCGTCGTATTGGTGGCGGCGGAATGGCGGAACGGAAGCTTGAAGAAGTTCCAGACCTTAGGTTCGGAGTGAGGCTTGGGATCAGCTACGGCCATGCTCTCTTGTTCGGGAAAAACAGCGATAATCGCGCGAGAGAAGGAAAAGGAAGGACTTAGAGAGATCGCAGTTTAAACGGCGTCGTTTGGTGTTTCTTCTTCTATTTTATTTTTTCTTTGTGAAAGTGTGGTGGTGATGTTGCAGACGCGGATTTGGGGGATTATGAACTGCGGTGGAGAAAAGCGTTTGGCGTCCACGCGTTTTTGGGGTTTTTTCTTGAACCGTTTGCTTAGTGCAATCGCTGGTAAAGTAAGTGGGAAAATGTGAATGCAAATGCAAACGTTGCGGTGATGCTGATGTCTATTACACGCTATGTACGGGGTTGACTTTGAGTTTCAACTACCTTCTAATTTATTCTTCAAAATTTGTTTTGTTTCTTTTCCAACTCACGTGTCATATATGTTTGGTTTGCATTTGAAATTATTAAATTATAATAATCTATTCCAATGCAATTTAACTAATCAAAATAAAAATAAGAGTCTTAATCTTATTGTAAAAACATTTTTGCCTCAAATATTTTTTTACCTAATTTTCAAACAAGCATTATGTATATTCTATTCTTTTACTAATGATTATTAGTAGCAATTTAGCATTCGTGCAGTAATTTTCAACCTAATACAACATAAGGGGGAAGAAAATAGAATGAATTGGACTAATAACCAGAAATTAGGTAATTTGTGTGAAATTATAAGTATAAACTGATGCGCACTAAGAAAACAAAGTACGTAATCTAGTGTATATGCAAGGATTTATTTGTCGCAATATGAAATTTAATCTTGTATATGTTAGTATAACAGACTTTTAGACAAATTCAGGTGTAGAATAAACGTTATCTTAGTGGAAAAGGAAAATAAAAGAGTACACAAAAGGTAAAGTAAAAGAAAAAAGTGGCCAGCCTTTTTATAAGCAAAAACATTTACGAAAACAATCAGATAAAAAGGAATCAAGAGTTTGATAAGGAGACTTAATTTATAATTTATGTAGATTTATTTTAAGATATGTGCATTGTGTAAATGTTTAGGATAACTTATAAAAAAAAATTATGAAATATTCATTATATATTTTGTTTTGTTTGTGCACATATTCATAAACTATTCACAATTTGTTTTAATAAGCTTTTTAGAATAGCTCATGAAAACAACTTATAGTTTATATGAAAATAATTTACTCATGTTTTTCTTCAATTGTAAAAACAATTTATATATAAATACTTATATGATAAGTATTAATTTATTTAATAAATAAGTTGATTAAAGGTAAAAAAATTTATTGTGTACGATTAATGGTAAAGATTATTAAGAATCAAGTTAAATAATTAAATATCAAAATCCTAAAAATTCTTTGAACTCTAACAAAAATAATTCTTATTAAAGATTAATCACATAATAACATATCACAAAATCAAATGGTTATTAGGGGATGATTGAAAGAGAGGAAGATGGAACAAAAATATAAATGAAACCTTTATTCAATAGTTCACTTCTTTTTTATTTGTTTTTTTTTTATCTTTTAGGCTTAATTATAACTTTAGTCTCCATTTATTAATTCATAATCCATGATTTTAGTCTCTTATTCTTTTCACAATTTTGGTCTATTTTAGTTATTTAAAAATTTTGGTTTAATTCTCAATTTTGTATATATTGTATTTTCTTACTTTGACTCAATTGAACTTTTAAGCTATCATATTCATTTAAGGTATTATAAAAAGAATTTAAATAATTAAAACAAAAATTTAGACTTAAGAAAATCAAAATTTCGGATGAAAAATTAAAACTTATAAGGAGATAAAAATTATAATTTAGTTTTTCTCTTATTATTTTATTTTGTTCATGGATTCTTCAAATTGATTGAGGGCAAGCTGCGTGTTCCTTGGTGGGCCAAGTTCGGCATTCTTACCTTTTTTTTCTCCTTTTTTTATTCATCTGTGTCTAGTTGGGCGGCCCAATCTCTGATTTCCGGCTTTGTATGATGTGAGTTACTATTGGCAGAATAGGTTTTGCTATTGGCCCCTACACTCTCTTAAAATTCTAAGATTATCTCTCTCCAAAAAGCATTACAGCATCGTGACTGCAATGGACAAAAGGATTGTACAAAAATTTTGTAGTCCCTTATGTGCAGCGGAATCATGATGTCATAAAACTTTTCGAGGAACAGAAAAAATATACAACGAAATCATGATTCTATTATACAAGAGGGGTTAAAACATGACAATACTACAGAAATGTGATTCCGTTGTGTGATGGACAACAGAATCACACTTTTGTTGCGATTTTATTCTTGGAAAAAAAGAAATACACGATGGAATCACACTTCTGCTGTACTTTTTTTTTCTCCGAAAAATACTAAAGGGAAGGAAGTGTGATTCCATTATATTGTTTATAATGGATCACACTTTAGTTGTACATTTTTTTTCTTCAAAATTTTAAAAAGTTTATGGAAATGAAATGTATTGCATGCACATAATCACAATTCCATTGTGCAACAACAATACCAAAAAAGAATAAAATCATGATTTCGTTTGATCACGAAAAAGAAAGAAAAAAATACCTGACAGCGTTAAGCGTTAGTGCAAAGAGTAAAGAGAAAGAGCAAAAGGAAAGAGAAAAAAGAAAGAATAAATGAAGAAAGGGAAAGAGGGAGAGGAGAATAAAGATAGGGGGAGGTGGGGAAGGGTGGGGTGGGATGAGAAATGATAGTTTGGTAATTGCCCTCTTTTAGTAGAGGCCGAAAGCAATTTTATTAGGACCAATATTAACCCCTTGTATGATTTGTTACTCTTTACTTTGTTAGGTTCGGTCCAGTATTTTTAATTAATTATTGAGTTCTGATTTCTCCCTTTTACAAAAATACAAAACATCGCCCAAAAACATTTTTAATACTAGTAAATTTTTAATCTAATTGAGTTAATTAAATGTTCTGTAATGATAAAATATTTAAAACATCCATAAAAATAATAATAAAATAATAACATTGATTAATTCCATATCTACCATATTTATTTATTTATTGTTGATACAGTTTTTATTTATAAGAAATAAGTTATAGTGTAAAATACATTATAATTTGTTTCTTAAAAAAAAAAGAGTTAATATAATATTAATTGTTAAAGAATAATTTGTTAATTCAATTAAATTGAATATTAGTTATGTTAATCCATGTTAGAAGATAGTTAATTACTAGCTGTTGTAAAGTGTCACGTGGATTAAGACACATGTCAAGATTCAAATTAGATAGTTGTATGTAGTTCAAAAAAACAACCATAGGAATCAAAATCATTTTTAAGAATTATGTCACTTTAAGTTCTTTAATATACATGTAAGAATATAGTCACTCCTGTGGACTTAAATTTTTATCAATTTAATCCTTATATAAATGTCTTCTCTTTACAAATTTGCATATTAACTAAAAAAACAACTAAAAAGAGTAGAATTAGGTTTGAAACTTTAACAGGTTAGTATCGTGTTTAAATAAATAAAGAAAACAAATTTACGGTGAAAATCTCCTTACATGATTAAATTATTGTTTGACTTTATACCTTTTGTGAATTAGGTAAAGTTTAATAAAGCCATTCTTGAGAAAAGGTTTCCACGTAAACTTGTGTTCTTGCGCATGTTTACATTTAGAAGAACACTTTTTTTGTAAACGAATGTTATATTAGCCATTGTTTCGACTTTCAATGAATTGAAAAGTATGATAGAAACAAAAACATCAGCATCTAAACCGAAGCCACTTGACTATTGCAGTAAGTTTTTATTTTCTTATAAAAAAAACAAATGTTTCTTTAAAGCAAGTGATTTTTTTCAAATAAATTGAGGTCATAGACGCCAGCTTCAACCACAATAGGCAGCAAGACAAATCACAAAAATAGACGTGACCAATTATTTAACAATAATTTAGAATAATTATTAACATTTTGATAAGCATCATTAGATTCTAAAAAACACACGTAGAAGATGAACACTTTTCTAATTTATTTTCACTGTTCCACATGCATTAGAAGTTAGATTTGGTAGCGTGGCACTTTCCATCAGAGGATGTGTGGTGAATTTGGCTAATCCAGTGACGTTTAATTGTCTCTACTGTTGTAAGTGGCTAAGCCAACCTTGTTATCTGAGGACACGTCTCAGGTAGTTTCTCAAATTTCAATTATATACAATTGTACTAATATTTGTGTCCCCGTAAACTGCAACATTGGCGATTGATATCCATTAAAATACTCAAAATATTCATCTCGTACCAAGTAATGCTAATTATTACTATTATATTTAAAAATTACACATAATCAGTCCCATTAGGTGTAACCATTTCTTACTTTTTGCAAAACTCATTCTCTCTTTTTTATGCTTCTATTTTTGTTTTTCATTTTTGGTATCATCTCTATATAGTTTATTTACATTGAATGTAATATGAGAAACAAGTCTCATATTAATAGTTTTTTTTTTTATTGAAAGCAAACTTATTTAATTTCAGTTAAGAGAGCAAAATAAATATAAGAAGGAATACACAATCATAGAATTGATTGCTAGCAAATAATTTTGACACTTTGGTTAGATTAAGAACAATATGATTAGTTCGGTTCCTAACAAAATTTACTTTTGAATTTGGACTATTTTTTAAGATATTATTTACAGAAAGATATAAAATCATTGGACACCTGAACAACCTTAAATTTCAGATGATAGGATGTAAGTTATTATAGATTTACAATCTATCTCGCCCATGCTGGAAACGTATACATAAGCAAGATATTCATCAATTCAGAGTGTCACAAATTTTTTTAGTTAAATAAAGTCATTTAAACTGAAAGCTCGATCTCTATTATATTTTTATACATGACTTGATCCAAGATAGTATAGGAAAAAAGACTTGTTCTACTTCCTTTTATGACCCGCACACTACTCCTGTTGTTCCAGTTCAGACTGGGAAGGGGAGAAAAAAAATATAAAGATAAAACGTGTTATTTAACCTACACAGTCAAAGATAATGACTACTCTTTCAGAAAAATATGATAGAACATTTGTATAGCTAAAAAGGCCTCTTAATGTCTAAGGCGGCTATAAGGGGCGGTGGACAACGTGTATTTATACTTTGCAATTGAGATTCTCTTAAAAAAAATATATGTGCAAGCAAATAATATTAAGATCACTTACATTATACAGTCAATAATTTTTTTATGAGACTTAAGTAATTTCATTTTCAAAATACTTTTTGAGAGTAAAATAAGCTCAATACTTTTTTTTATATAATATTAAACTATGAGCAAATGTCCAATTTTGCAAACCTCGTCTATTCGTTACTAATAAATCATAGCTTAGCATAACTATGTTACTTTTAGTCTTTAAAGTATGATCAAGTCTATTCTAAAAGTGGAGATATAAAATTGATTTAGTGATTATGATGAGAAAATTTAAGGATAAAAAAAAAGTGAAAAGAAAACGAGAAATTACAACTTAGGATCTCTTGGATATTTTTAACAAAACTAACAAACTAATATTATTTAAAGATTAAACATATAATAAAAATAGATCAAATACTACATCAGACACACAAACATTATGACATGAACTCGATAAGCAAATTGGGGTTACTGAGATATATTCTTTTGCAATACTCGTTGGAAGGAACAAAAAAGTGATTAGTGTTATGCTTTTGCTATTAAAAATATATTTTTTTTAAAAAGGGAAATCAGAAGCATAAAATTCATGATCTTTTTATACAGAATTTCAAAAACAGAAACCGAATGAAAATATATATTATAATTTTTAAAAAGTATAAATAAAGAAGTGATAGTAAAATAATAATAAAATGATAAACTAAAAATTCATCTAAAAGTCGAAGAAGTATTTTATTTCAAAATTATTGAATTCATCACTGAAAATGTTATATATATGTTAAAGGTCAGGCAGTTTATCTCTAGTAACATAATGTTTATTAACAAAAATTAATCTATTAGTATAAACATTATAATCTACACTAATATAAAACATTATACTAAAACAATTCTGATATAGCATTGAAACTTAATATGATATCAATACTTCATAATATTAGTATATAATATACATTATGTTATTAATATAAGTTCACAATGTTACATTAATAATTAATTTTCATTAAATAATAGTTATATTATATTATTATTAATAATTCTAAACATTAATTGAACTTCGTTTCATTAGTATAAGATACACTTTTGTATATTTAGGTATTTAAAATATAATTATTTTATGGAAATGTGACTGTAAAAAGTATTTTGTAAATTTAATTATAGAGAGAGATATGTCTGTCAATAGAAGAATTCGACTTAGGGGTTCAGTTTAATTTTTTAAAGGTAGTTTCTTTGTAATTTTAAATGATGGCAAGCCAGAAATATGATTGAAAATTATTGACGTATGCTAAACTTTATATATATATTTTTTGTTGAATATCATGCTAAACAATTTTTTTAAGTATTTAACACAATTATATATTTAATACTTTCAATATTATCATTAATTAAACTAAAATAATTTTTTAAGCACCAATTAAACTAAAATACGCCTAGACATATGTAATTATACATTTCAAATACCATTTGTTTTTTTAAAAAGTGTTTATTTAGTTTGATAATATAATAGCTTTTAAGAATCACATTAAAATTGATTTATAATTAACTAACAGTATAAAACTTTTTATATACTATTATTGTCAGTATATAATTATTAAATTCATTTTTTTTATTATAATTAAGTGTAATCACAAGTAAATAAGAACATTTCCTCTAAAACATGGAATTGGAAAGAAGACATGTGTTCTTAGGGGTTACGTGGCCTGTAATGTGTTGATTACAGCTAATGTGAACCCAGAAAGGTATGGGTCACACTCTCCGGAAAACGATGTAATGCTATCAAGCAAACGTATGAATCCAATGAACAAATTTCAACGTGTGATTAAAAGTAAAGATTTTTTTTCCCAGTAATATTAATTAATTCACTCTACTTTTACTAATTTGCAATGCTAGATAGAAAGAAATTTAATACACAAACCACCTTGAGAAAATTTATTAAATGATATGAAAAGGGGACACGTAGCAGAAGAGATAACAGAGGCCGGCACCAAATCCAATTGAGTTGCCCTTTTTCTTACCCTTCATCTCCTTAATTGCTATTTATACAACAAGCAACTACGTCCCCTTGAGTCTCATAAAAACATAATTCCATTATTTCTCTCCCACACTTTCTTTATTTTCTCACGTCTCCAAAAGCTTCTCCCTCTTTCTTTTTTTTTCTATCACGCAAACTCATCATTTAGCTATAGTAGCTTAATTAAGTAGCTCAACAAGTTCAAATTACAATGGGTAGATCACCTTGTTGTAACAAAAATGGCCTCAAGAAAGGACCATGGACACCAGAAGAAGACCAAAAACTTATTGATTACATTCAGAAACATGGGTACGGCAATTGGAGAGTACTCCCAAAGAATGCTGGTATGTCATAAATTTATCTTCATCTTTTGTACCAAAAATGAACATTATTAAACACACAAATAAAGTAAGTTTTTGTTTTTTCTATTTGTACTTGAACTAATATGAATGTATGTGTTTTGCTTATTTTGCATTGAGTAGGTTTGCAAAGGTGTGGAAAGAGTTGCCGTCTCCGTTGGACAAACTATCTCCGACCAGATATAAAGCGAGGTCAATTCACTTTTGAAGAGGAAGAGACTATAATACAGCTACATAGCATTCTTGGCAACAAGTAAGCCACTTGTTTAATAAGTATTTTTTTCTCGTAAGAATCCAAAACAGATATAAAGAGATTTACAATAATTTATGTATTTTACTCGATCAATTAAACTAGATTTCTTTAGTTAGTTCTTATTTAATAAGTTTTTGCTTTTGGACATGAGTCCAATATTATTATTGATTAAAGTACTAATAATAATAACGAAAGAGGGTTTTGTAATTAACTTGGTATTATGGGATTACTGTGTAGGTGGTCAGCTATTGCTTCTCGCTTACCCGGAAGAACAGACAATGAAATCAAGAATTACTGGAACACCCACATTAGAAAAAGGCTTCTAAGGATGGGAATTGACCCTGTGACACATAGGCCAAGGCTTGATCTTTTGGACCTATCTTCCATCTTAAGTTCAACCCTCTACGGTTCAACACAAATGAACATCCAAAGACTTCTTGGCACTAACACAGTGGTGAACCCTGAGCTTCTAAAGTTGGCCTCGTCACCCTTCCCCTCTCTGCAGCAACGCCAACACCAAAACATGTGTGCACAAAATTGTGAAGAGAACCATCTCTGTGACCCCCAAATTCAGAACCAAATCCCTCAGGACTTGGCTCAAGAAGCATTGCCTTTCAATCATACACAGTTTGTTGAATCCAATATGAATATTATTCCATACCCTTCAATTTTCCAAGACTCTAGCTTCCAACAACATTCTCAACCAAGTGATTTGCATTGCAACGGAATTGATCATACAAGTTATGTTCCTCAATTACCAAACTATGATTACCCTCCAATTTCTGAACTCTCAACTTATAACAATTCCTATAACAACAACCAGAACTTCAGCTACACTTCAGTTCTCTCAACGCCTTCTTCAAGTCCCACACCGTTGAATTCGAACTCGACGTATGTCAATGGGTGCAGCAGCACTGAGGATGAGACAGAAAGCTATGTCAGTAGCAACAACTTGTTGAGATTTGAAATCCCAGATATGCTATGCGTATGACTAAGTACTCATATAATTAACTTATTCACATCATGAAACAATCGTCTCGAACAAAATTGATTTATTTATCTGGGGCTAGCTAGATAATCACAATGGATCGATTGTGTTCATACTTGTAACATTTTCTAAATTTTTAATAGTATTGGTAGTTGACTTTCTGCATTGAGGCTTTTGATGTGTTAGGAAAAAGAAGTCCTTATATATCCTTTTCCAATTATTTGTCGCTTCAAGTTTCTATTATTGCCATGTTACTGTGCATGTCTGTTTTCTTCCTAATATTAGCAATTTATTAAAAATTTTAATAGGATTATATAAACAAAGCACTTAACCAAAACCAGTTAGTAAATCACTTCAAGGCAAGAAATATTGAGTATTATGCGCAACAATCAACCAAAAATCAACATATACATAAAATTAAAATGTGCCAAATCATTAATTAATTATATAAATAATGTATTTTCATATTAATTAAACACAAAAATATAGCTAGAATGAAATAGAAAAACCAATCATTAATAATTAATATTTATTGAAAAAATAAAAAGAATTTAATTTTAATGCACTATCAATTTATTAAAAATCATCTTACATATAATTTTAAAAATAATTATTATAAAATACATATGTACACACTAAATTAGAAATTGTAAAAATACACGTTGTCGGCTGAATGCTTCTCAATATATATGAGTAACATTTTATTCAATATATATCCCTTGGGATGACAGCTACTTTTCTACTTATTTGTATATTGTGATAATGTGAATCTAATAGTTTAGTCGGATTTGGACTATCTCAAATTAGAATCCTATGCCAAATTAAAATTGAAAAGAGAAAAATTGGAAGTATAGTAGCTAGGGGACAAAGAGAGAGGAAGGAGGGAGGGAGGCAAGATTTGTGGTTTGAGAGATTCCGACAGCGAGTCCAGGATGCCGGCGAGGTGGCCGGAGATAAACGCCGGAGCACGTGAGTTGGGCACCTGTCCGCGACATCTGTAATAGGTAACTGTCTTTTCACGCATTGAGAACGAGTAAAGTAAAAGAAAACATGATTTTGCATGGGGGCTTTGACCAAAACTCTTTGACTTTGGGTACGTGGCCGTGCACCAGCGGTGTCACTGCATTTTGTGGTGTCCATTACACAAGCATCGATTACTTTTTTCATTGAAAATCATGGCATGCATCTTGTGCTGTTTTTTTGTTTTTTTATTTATAATTAAATGGGTAGATATATATGACCATCTATGAAGCATGGACACTCCAGTCCCTTATCCTGTGTACTTTTCGACACGCATTCATGTAAGTGTCCGACACCCTATATTTTGGACACTACAGATGTTCACGTGTCATCCGTCCGTGTTGGTGCTTCATAGATGACCGTATGGGATAATATTAATTGCGTCAGAAGTGGGGACATGTGGGCCTCAATAATACAGAAACGAACCGGTTTGAGACCTTGGGTAACCGGTTAGGTCTGTCTTCTTATCCAGTTCTAGGTGCTTTCATCTTAAAATTGACAGTTAGTTCACATCTTATATATTGTCTGATTATATAACGTGATGTAGTTTATCTTTTTATATTAAATGATTAAGTTTTATTTTTTATTTTTTGCAATTAAAGCTTAACGATCTTTTTACAAATTTAATATTTTAAAAAAATATATTTGAATTCCTAATTAATTCATAATCTTCTTAATTCAAAACCTAAGAAATACTATGGTGATACTTTCAAACTCATTACTTGTTTATCAGTTTTACAGGTTCATCTATTTTGTAGTTTTTGTTAACCATTGTTCTCTAGTCTCCACAAGAGCACCAAGATACTTTTTTTCTTTTTTTCTGTCTCTCATACTCTCGCACTGCAAGTTTTTTTTCCGTCACACTAGGAATTGTGAGCTTTATTTCCCCCACACTTAAATTTCCCAAATTCCCCACTCACTGGTTAAGGATATTGTAAGCCCTTTTTCACTCTTTTGGCCGGCAATTGCACATTACTTGACACCAAATGGAATTTCCGTAGCAGACATTGAACGCATCCAACCACTGAAGCGCATTCCCAAATTCTATTAAAACGTTCGATAATTGGTGTGAACAATATTTTCCGTTTAAATAGCGGTTATAATCGGTGTAAACAATTTATTTTCCGTCCAAATACTGGTTACAATTAATGTCGGCGTTGATTAAGAGTGTGGGTGAACAACGGTGTTTCACGTCGGGATTGTTGCTCCTGAGGTATATAGAGCCCCCCACGACTACATGAGAAGAAGAATGTTGCTTCTTTGGAAGCAAATTTTTTATGACAAAGATTGATAGAAGGAAGAGAAGGTTAGATTTAGAATTAAAAAAAAATTAAGAATTAATCATGGATTAAAGTGTTTTTTTAAAATATATTAAATATGCAAAAAAAATTCTTAGACTTTAATTAGAAAGAAAATTAATGTAATTATATGATGTGACAAAGTAAGTCAGTTATGTGATATATATTTTTTTATAGGTATTACATATTGATTTAGTACCATAATTATTATTTCGTTAAACACATGAAATAAACAAAGTGTCACATAATAACAATGATTTAAGCTTTTTAATATATAAATTTAAAACTTTATTAAATAATATATGTTAATTTTTTTTAATATATAAATTTTACCTCAACTGTAAAATCAGTAGACACACTATCAATCTTATATAAATTAAGTTTTATAAATATTGCTTATCCGGCCCATTATTTGATTTGAGATTTTGAATTGTGTTCCTTTTAAATTATTGCTTATTGTTTGCGTTTCTCTATCTTTGCCATGTTTATAGAAGCTTTAGCATTGAATGTTGTTCAGGAAAAACATGTATATTATAATGTACAGGAATAGACAAAAATAATTCATGCATGCAACTTATACGATGGTTATAACTTATAAGTTGTAACCATCAGTAATGGTAAGAATCTCTTAAAAAAAAAGTGATGTCGCTGAGAAGAGAAAATTATATATACAAGTTTAGTTAGATTTTAACTGCAACCAACAAGTGAGGGAAATTTATAATGCTTTAACAATTTAAACCACTACTAATATATAAAATTAAAAACTTTCAAGAATCTCACTATTAAAAACCGATGGTAATTTCCGTGTTCCCTTGGATTATTTTAAAAAAAATGCTCGTAATTCTCTGAAATTTTAATCATCAAAATAGCAAGAATTGTTTACAAAATAATTGTTTTTGAAAATAAGTTTTTTCATTTATTTTTATAATATTCACAGTCATACTCACTTATAGTTTTTTTTATAATGTTTGATTAAATATATATTTAACTAAGACTATTTTGACAAGACTAGTTGAAAAACTAATTATAAATTAAAAAGTTGACTAGAAATTAAAAAGTTAGTTGTAGTTAAAGTTAAAAAATAAGTTAACAAATTGAATCATAAGTGTTTAGTAAAATTATAGTTAAAGTAACCATAAAATATAAACTTACATAAATATAAAAATAATAAAAATTTACTTTAAATAAAAAAATTTAAAAGAAAATCTAATAAATTTTCAAAGGCAAAAATAAAATAAATATAAAAAGCTAAAAACTACTTAAAAAAAACCTCTTTAACCAAATAATCAAACAATTTTTATAAAAAATATCTTACCAAATACAATCTAAAAAATGCTCCTTTAGATTTTATTTCTCTACATGTCTAGCCGTCTAGCATGTTTTCAATGACCATAAACACGACAAACATGGAGCTTATAGCAAACAAGAGGTAGGGCTGCATATATATGGTCGGTCTGCGTGTTCTGCCTGGTTGTTGCATCTCAGTTTTCCAACATTTTTCATGTCCTTTTGTGTATAGTATTTACATTTTTCATGTCCTTTTGTGTATAGTATGTATGGATCCTTGAACACGTCTGTGTGACGCAGAATTGGCTCATAGGCTGCGCATGTTTCTAAATTTTTACCACATTCACTCAACATTCGAAGCCAAAATAAATGTGCAATATCTAGCTAGGTAAAACCAATTTTATTTTATTTTTTTTATCACTAAATATTAATTTATTATTTTTTTAGTGAAAGAAATTTGAATCTCTGATTTCTTACTCCTCTTTTTTCTCATCTACTAAATCAATCTTATAACTCTCCTTTATTTATCTTCTGTGTACCTCAGTATAATATTTTGGTCATATCTAGGTAAGAAGCCAGTTACGTGTGAGATATATTTTGGTCAAACTTACTTGTTCAACCACATCTTTGAAGCATATGGTTGGCTTGGCACAATGGCATTTAATCGACACGAGTCACCGTACGTATACGATTTTAAGGTTCCCATTGTGGGTTACCGATTCTGCAAGTGACGAAGCCCCTTCACTCGTGCATGCATGTAATGTAAGTCGTTCGTCATTTTTGCGTATACAAAGTTTATATGCGTCGTATTCATAATTGAAATTTGAAGGATGAGATTTGGATTTTTCTCAACTTGTCTTCGAAGCAAAGCCCATTAATCATGCCCGCATATTAGAGAAAACTATTAATACTATACATTCTTAGAGTATTGGGTATGTTTTGGTGAAAATATGTAAAATCAGAAAAATACTGTATTAATTATATTATATCTTACAAAAAATGATGAAAATTAAAACATATAATTAATGTGAATTTTCTAAAATTACATCCTCACTAGATATATATATATATATATATATATATATATATTATGTAAGATTATACTTATTTATTTCTATTTTATTCTTAACTAATGATTATTCAACATTTTTTTATTTTCCAGATTTAAAATAATAAAATATCTATATAAATAATAAAATTTATCATTGATCAAAATTAAAATATCAAACTATAAATAGAATTGGTACAATAATTTATGTAAGACAACGGCATATGCTAGTCTTGACTAACAACCGACCACACACACAAATGATCAACCATAGAGAGAAGAGGGTTTTTGTAATCCTACGTGACCCTGTCTCTCTCGCTTTCTTTCTCTACCGTCCAAAGAAAAAGCTGCTTCGGAGCTTTTGAAAGTAAACTCAAAAGTGGGTTTGTGTCTTTGTTTGTGCTCTTCTCTTTAATTATCACTTCGTTCTCTTATAATTAATTATCTGCCCATGTTTTATTTGTCTATTTTTGTGTCTTCTTTTAGATGACATGACCATATATAAGAGGAAAATATGCAATGTGCAACGCGCGGAGAAAATCTTGGCCTAGTGGGCAACTTTCTCTTGCGGCATTAGAGCCTTAATTATTTGTGCGTATTTATATATAATTATATATGTGATGTAACATGAAACGAATACGCTAGCTATCCACCTTTCACATATAAAAATGGGGAACTTCTACACTAAGATTGTTTACCAATTTCCCATCGCCCTTTGTTTTGTCGCTAAAGTAGAAACAGAAGTTTTGCTTCTCATGTAGATGTTGTGGGGTTTGGGACAAGGCAAACTTCAAATTAGTAATGAATTATCTTAGCATGATTGGTCACATTTTGATAACACTCCATTAGAAGTTTAACATCTGTATAAAAACCTAAATCTTATAAGCTTTTGGAGTCAGTATACCTTCTACCAATTTGAATTTGTGTCTTAATTTTTCTCTATTTTCATGTGTGTGTGTGTTTGTGTGTGAAAAGTCAGAAATGGGGGAATTCGTCTGCGGGAAAGCTTGATTCTCTTTGCTTTCAATTATTTTGAATGTCAACTTATAATTCAAACAATGACATTATATAGACATTAACTTTCGTAGAAAAGTATGAGATTACACTACGCACTAACGAGAAAGTTTCAATAATATACTTTTAAATTCTAACTCAATTTGCATAGATCCAAAGTCCAAAAGAAAAGGCTTTTACTAGCAACTATGTTTGATGTCTTCAATTGACATGCAATGCCCCACTACACACATCATCGAGAAAAATTAAACATTATATATACTTTTAAGTTCTAACTCAATTTGCATAGATCCAAAGTAAAAAACTTCTTGCGGTTTATGCATATATATAACTATAACATTAAGTGATTAACCCACTCTCCCTAGGTTGAAAACAACTCAAAATAGATCAGACACCTAATTCGGATTGTCAAAGGTGATAATAAGTGCACCAAATACGCACTAAAACGTGCTCTCTGTCGATAAGATGACCATTCGTACAAAACTCATGATCATATAAAGAAAGAATGGTATTAATTACTGCATATATAATAACTATGTAAATGAAAATTGTTTAGTGGGACACTGTTGGAATACTTCAGACAGAACTGCATACTAGTATATGGGCACGCAAGAACTCCTCCCCCAAATGATTGATGAAAAAACTCATTGGAAAGTCTGGTAATTGATGTTTATTGAACTAACTAAGTTTTTTGTTCTTATTTTTTTTAAAAAAATTTAATTTTTAGTTCTTAAATAAAAATTTGATTGACTAGAGTGTTTCAACTTTTTTAAAATTTAATTTTTAGCCTTTAAACAAAAATTTGAATGGTCAAGATCTTTTAACTTTTCTTTTCATTAAGATTTTTAGTCTTTAATAAAAAGTTTAATTTTTAATTCTTGAAATCTCATTAATTAAATAAAAATAATTGATTAAAATTTTAATTTAAGGACTAAAAACTAAAAATTTTATTTAGAGATATTGGCTGATCAAACAAAAGTTGAGAGATCTTAATCAATTAAATTTTTATTTAGAAATTAAATATCAGATTTAAAAAAATTTAAAGATTAAAAACTTAATTAACCCAATTTAAACCATAATTATCTCTATTTTGGTTGATGACATAATATAAATTGTCATTCAACAAAATATCACCAATCAACTTATTAAGATGCATATATAGGTGTATATTATCAATAAATTTCTCTTTTTGTTTCTAAAAAATGGATAGGTGTATAGATCCATGGTTATTTTTAAGATATGATAAATGAAAGTGCTCTATATGGTCTTCATTCGAAGTTTAAGTCCAATTTTCTACCCAACACAAACAAGAATGACTGTTCCATAAAAATACACTTAAACTTTCGGCGATGATATAAAATTGAAATTGGTTTCAGTAACGACTCTTGTCGCAATCAAGTGATTAGAAATGAAACCTTATAGATTTCGATCAGTCCAATAATTAGTTTAATGAAATGATTGACTGATAAACCTGTTTTTATTAGTTAAACATTGCGTGCAACTAATTAAACTTGTATTCTTAGCCAAAAGTACACCTGTTACCTACACTCTCTAGCAGTAATCCTTTCCTTATCATATAATTATGACACTTAAACAAAAATGAGGTTACAACATGCAGAAGTCTAAATTATTATTTGGAAAATGACTTCGGTCACTGCTAGGGAAGATACTCTCGATTTGGTCAATTGAACTACCGCAACGAAAACTACGAGCTATTTTACGTTCCTTGAATTGACAAAGAAGTTTGTCTTGAAATAATTATATAAGACATTTAAAAACGTACATTTAAAACAAAGAAATTTGTCTTAAAACTAAACCCATTTTTATTTTGAAAAAGATATATACCGGTTCATTCCAAAGATAAGCAATAAGATAAGGCGACCTAGCCTCCACCGTGGATCACTTTCATAAGTAGTCCATGGAGTATTACCCTGGCACCAACAACCACCACCACTATAGCAAAAACCCTAATATATGTTTACTCCTCTTCCCCTTGGTACTGTGATTCCCTCGAATCCCTTCCAAAGCATTGTGATTCACAGAAACGGTTAGTGCAAGCATGATTTTCATCCTCCTCATCATCACCATCACTGCCATCGCATCCTCCTTCCGCCGCAACAACAAGCCGCAAACACCCTTGCATTGTAACCTCCTTCACCGCGCGCCGCCAGAAACTACCACTGCCAAAATTGTAACCCATCCCTTTAGAAATGGAATATGGAATTTCTTTGTTTGAACAACGTGGAGAATCAAGACCAAGAGGGAAGACACAAAGAAACTAATCACTGCCAAGCGTTTCGAATTAGTCATCGACAAAGAAACAGCGATGGTTTCACAACATTGAAGCCACATGTCTGTGTATGGCGGTTTGATTTTGATTTTACGATAGTTGCTATAGATTTATGTTTCTTCACAGATGTTTTTCAAACACAATGAAAACCTTTTATTGAAATTTCAAATGGGTATCCTAAAATTTCTGAACTTGTCATGTAATAGGTATTTGTTGATTCTTCAAATAAATTTGGTTGTATTGTGAACAACTTTGTACTCCATTAACGCCCAAGCTTCATGCGTTTTGAAATTTAATATCTTTAGAAATGGAATATGGAATTTCTTTGTTTGAACAACGTGGAGAATCAAGACCAAGAGGGAAGACACAAAGAAACTAATCACTGCCAAGCGTTTCGAATTCGTCATCGACAAAGAAACAGCGATGGTTTCACAACATTGAAGCCACATGTCTGTGTATGGCGGTTTGATTTTGATTTTACGATAGTTGCTATAGATTTATGTTTCTTCACAGATGTTTTTCAAACACAATGAAAACCTTTTATTGAAATTTCAAATGGGTATCCTAAAATTTCTGAACTTGTCATGTAATAGGTATTTGTTGATTCTTCAAATAAATTTGGTTGTATTGTGAACAACTTTGTGCTCCATTAACGCCCAAGCTTCATGCGTTTTGAAATTTAATATCTTTCATTTGTTATCGTGCATTGTGGGGATTTGTTGGTTTGGTGAGTTTAGCAATATCACTATGTTATTGTGTTACCTTTATTTTCGGACAGAGGAGGAAGGAGGAGGGTGTGGTGGTGGTTAGGGATTACCCGTGCTGGAGGTGTTGTCGAGTCGCCGTTGTAGCTTCCATTAAGGGCGTTGGGAGAGGGAGGGACAGAAAAGAAGAGATGTTTTGATAAGGGTCCATGATATTATTATGTACCTTCATAAATCCAAGGGTTCTGAATAATTTTGATTGCCCTTATATAGATATATATCCAGGATCGATCAAACTCAGTACCTTATGATCATTGTCATAGGACAATTATCATAAGGACCAAGTACCTCGGTTGAATAATTGTTACTTTAATAATTTTAATTTGTTTTAAATTATTTGTTAATTTAAAAATTAAAAAGATATTAATTACATTTTTTTTCAATTTATGATTTTTATTTTGGTATTTCTTCTCCTTGGAATGAAAGAATATTATCGTAATGAAATCATAATACACTCGAATAAATTTTTATATATTTTTTTAAAACTGGAAATTAATGTTATTCTTTACTTAAAAAGTTATGTGACTTTTCAAGTAAATCCATGTCATTAAATCTTAACCACCTAGTTATGATTATATGGTCCAGATTCAATATTCTCACTCATGTAAAATATTCTTATGATATAATATTTTCTCTCTCTATATATTTATAATTATTTAATTATGATATAAATTATCTTTTTAATAATAATAATAATAATGTTCCGTAACATTTTTTAGGGCCTTTAGACCCTCATTGAAAACAAAAAATAATAATAAATCTATAAATTGAAATGTTATTCTCACCCTTTTTTAAGTTCACACCCTACTTTTCTTTTGAAGCTTTTTTTTTTTGTTGGAAACAAGATATCCCCATGGCCGAAAATCATAGGACTAACCATCAAAATGTAGAGATCACCAAAGTGAGTTTTTTTTTATCCCAATAAAGTCTTCTCCATACGTATGACTAAGAAATCGAATATTTGTTAGCATGCTTAAGAAACTCAAACATCTACCAACTTTGTTGAACCTCTTTGGTACTTTTGTTTTTAAGCTAATTCCTATTATACCTCTCCCTTCCCCACAACCCTCCTTCCACTTCACCTATTCCACCTTACTTTTGCATTACACTCTTTCTTTTCCATTATTCTCTTTCACTTTTGCACAAGGCACAACACTGCACTACACTTGCCCCTTCCTTCTCCTTCACTTTTGTGTTCATCACCCTGCACCATAGGTCATAGAGTTGCACATCACTCACTTCTTCATGTCTCTATTGTTCACAATCCTCCTTCTCCATATGGATAAGATGTTGTATTTTTTTTGTTGTTGTCATTGATCAAATGGAAACATGTTTTCATTATATAGTATGTACAATAAAATATATTTTCGTTATATTACGTACCTTAAACATAACACAACAAAAGTATATTTTTATTCTGTCATAAAATTTGTTTGAACAAAGTTTGAATTTGTTTAATAGAGTCTCAATGTGTACAAAGTATCCGTTACGAATCATATTGGAGTACATATTTTTTTGAGGAAGTGAACATGTCAAATGTTTGGGAGAATATGATAGTAGCAAGCAATGTTGCTTAAGAGATTTTGATAAATGAAAACTATACTACTTTAGAGAATTAGGGTCGACCCAAGGATAAAACAACTAAAGCTTAAGCTTTTGACTTATGAACATTTTTTATTAGTTTTTAAAGTAAAAAATGCCACCCATGTTTGACTAAAAGACCTCACTTACCACTCATTTCTTTAAAGTAAAAGGAAATATCTCAATTTTTTACTAAGCTGACCATGGAAGAACCCTATAGAAGAAAATGAGATTGGTTGGACAAATTCAATAGAAGAATGAGAAAACTACACAATAGAGAGATTGAATGTGAACCTCCAACATGTTTCCCAATAATAAATTAACATTCTATTTATGTTTTAGACAATATAAAATGTTTTCTTTATATATTTTAAAGACTTTAAATTTAATATATTTGTGTTCTCGTTTAATACTTTCTAAAAAAGTACTTCATATTTTTCCATTACAATTGCTATCCAAAAGTTTTTTTTACACAAAATAAAAAAAATTAATAAATTAATAAAAAAATATTTTTTTTACAATATTAACTTTATTATTAATATACCTTACAAGTATTCGGTTAATCTGAATACCCACATGTACCCCTAACACCTTTAAGATATTGAAGTACACCTCACGTACTTGGTCCAGCTGAGTACCCGAGCACTTAATCCTTTAGGCGTATTCCAAAGCCCATAAGAGTACTCACTCTAGTTGGATACACGAATACTCAATCCCTTGAACATATTCCAATGCCCATAAGAGTATTGACGTACTCGCCCTAGTCGAGTATCCGAGTACTGATTCCCTTTAGCATACTCCAATGCCCTACAAGGGTACTTGTGTATTCTGCCCAATCGAGTACCCAAGTACTCATTCCCTTAGGCATACTTCAATGCCCACAAGGGTACTCATGTACTTGCCTCAATTGAGTACCCAAGTACTCAGTCCTTTAGACATATTTCACTATCCATACGAGTACTCATGTACTCGGCCCAACTGAGTATCCAATCACTTAGTTTACTAATGAAAGCACTCAGCATGGCCGAATACCAGATACTCTTATCATGCCTATAATTGTTTACTTAGAGGAAAGACTTACCAGATCAATCGATAAATAACCATTAGGGATGAAATCAACTCCTTAATGATAATTATAGATACATTACCTAAAGAGGTAATATTGGGAAAAAGCCCACAGGTCCAATAACTACATGAATATTGAGATAAACCATTGTTGATTCTCATTTATTGCTTTTGGCCGATGCCTTACTTAAGCGTTGGAGTGCCTATTGCAAGTATCTCACCCTCCGACTTGTCAAATACTATTGGAGAAGAAGAAAGACTACTCCAAAGATATAAGCAAGTAAGAAAGTCACTTGTTTATCGTTATACAAGTACAATTACTAATTCATTTTTAATTTTTATTGTTCATCACTAATATTATAAAAAATGTATATAAAAATAATAATTAATTATACTAAAAAACTAAAATAATAATTATATTTTGAGAATTATTTTTTCTTTTCGATTATAACAAAAAGAGGATGGGAGTATTGTACTAAAAAGTTAGTTTAAATATTTTGTTACTTCTTGCATTTTAACACTTTTTTTATATTTTTGTTTTTGTAAATTTTTTTACTTTTAGTTCTTGTAAATTGTGTTTATTTTGATTTTAGTTCTTAAAATATTTTAAATATCATTTTGAATAATGAAAAAAATATAATTTAAAATATTCGAAGGAAAAAAATATAATTTAAAACAACTAAAAGTAAAAAACTAATTTTACAATAAAAAGAAACTTTAAATTATAAAAAGTAAAAAGATATTTAAGCCTAAAATATTTTGTAAGATAATATAAAATTAATGTAACATGGTTGATTTACCGTTACGATTACGACTTTCAAGACCATTATGTGGATCGAAAAGAAACACAACACCAAATTGTGTACACCAAATCAAATTATAATTGGACATAAGATATCAATACAATCAATAAAATATATGCAATAGCTCTTGAAATTTTGGGGCATGATCGTTTAGGGTTTGTGCTCGTTATTGCCGCCTCAGTGACAATAATCGCGCCAACTCTTGTATGATCCATCCCCTCAGATCCTTCCAATTCCACTGTCTCGCTTTGACCGCCGCCACCAAACTAGCATGTTCTTCCGTGCTTCCCTTTCAGGTTCTTCTCATATTCTATTTCTGTTTGAATTTTTACGACCCATTAAGCATGCTTCATAATTAGTAACGGATCATGTGTTTCCTTAGTTAAAGGAGGAATTTTTATTGCTTTTATGGAATAGTGACGACTTGGGGTCTTTGATGAGGAGAATAAAAACGCATTTTTAGAGTATGAACCATTGAATTTCCAAGAAATTTGGGGTGGATTTGGCCTTTGTTGAATGCTTTGATTAATGGAATTTCTTTAATTAATTGCTATCCTTGTTTGCTTTTTTTGACTAAGTATCTTAGAGAGGTTAAGATTTAGTGCATCAATTTATAGCTCCCCCCACTTTGCCTTGTCAACTTCCAAGTTTTCCTTTTGGTAGCTTCAAGGAAGCCACAACCTGCTGGTTTTCATTCCTTCACTTGTTATTGTCTTGTGCTGTTGTTAATTCTTTCCATCATCCCCTTTTACGTGGAAGTGTGCAACTACTGAGCTCCCCTGGCTCACTTGTCACTTGCAATAAAGTACTGAATGAAAATAAAGCTTCTCAACTTCTTCTCCTTCCAGTTAAGGGGTGTGTCTCTTCTAGCCCCATAAACTGTGTTTCTGCTTATTTGGGGTTGTGTGCATGGCATCGATACAACAACAACAACAACAACGCCTTATCCCACTAGGTGGGGTCGGCTACATGGATCAACTTCCGTCATAATGTTCTATCAAGTACCATACTTCTATCCAAATCATTAAGTTCGAGATCCTTTTTTATAACCTCTCTTATAGTCTTTTTGGGTCTTCCTCTGCCTCGAATTGTTTGCCTTCTCTCCATCTGGTCTACTCTCCTCACTACAGAGTCTACCAATCTTCTCTCTACATGCCCAAACCACCTAAGTCTATTTTCCACCATCTATGACTTGCTAGTTGCTTCAAAGGAAAAGCAATAAGACACAACAATTATATTACCTTCTAAGGGAAATATCTAATCAAGTGCCCACAAATCATAATGCATGGTAGCTAATGTAGGATAGGCAATATAGGACTATTTATATATATTATTTAAAGCTTATAATTATATGGAAATCCTTCAAGGAAACTTAGTGATACATAAACTAGTTGCTCCAAACCCATTGATTTCATATTTTATGTCTATTTTTTTTCTATTGCAGCATTACTCTTTGTGTTTCTGTGTCTTCAAATTGCCCTAGATTTATCACTTGTAAATTTTCAGAAAAAAGGCTAATATCATAGTTGTAAACTTTGGATTGGTCATCAATTCAGTAAGGAGACTAGTTTGCTAAGATTACTTATTAAAAAAAAAAAAAACTTATTTGATTGTCAGGAAGATAATTGTGACCCAAAGTAAATTGATTAAACCATGACTAAGTGTTCAGGAATTTGATAGTTGTGGGTCCTTGTTCTTGTAATTAGAGTTTAATTTCAGCACAAGGTAGATCGGCCTTGTGAATTCTCTGCATTTGGCCCATATGGATTCTTGCATTGGGGGGCATGCTAGGGATATAAAATGAGTCTTGTGCATACACTATAGCTTAAAATTTAAGATATCGATTTATTATGGCTACCTCACATTGTGCTAGCTCTTCAGTGATCCATCAAATTCACATCCACACAGTGCAGCTCTTTAATCACATCTTTTCACCCTCCCCCAAATCTTCTCTTGCTTATTTCTTACTGCCCCCATCATTGTTGTCTTTTGTACACTTTGGTCTTTGTGTACAAATGGACAAATAACAGTTTAATTGATAAAATAATCTTATCGTATGCTTACAAATATTTATCAAGTTTTCTTTATGTATTTTTGTTATAAATGGAAATAATGAAGTTTGGATAGCTTTTATTGAAGCTAGGGAAAATAGTTTATTCATGAGAGATTTCACAAGTTTGGTGATGATTTGTGACACTGCAATACAGAATGAGGGTTTATTTTAAGTATTGTTGCAGGAATATGGATAACAGCACTGGATGTAGTTTTGAATATTTTTTTTAATTGTTATTAGAATATGCCAAAATAACTAGTGATGTTCTCCTAGTTTGGTGGACAAAATTGAGATTGAAACATAATAAACCACTCTACAGTGAGTAGTGGAGGACATTTATTTTCTGTATCTAGTGTGTTTTGAATAACTTGATGCTTAAAATTAAAATATAGCATACTAGTATAGAATTAAATTTAAATGCATGTCAATACATATGGCTTTTGTTTATAGAAGAATATAGAAGAAACTATTGTTTGCTTATCAACAGTGTTCTGATTGACATGATATTTGTTTGCAGATATTTGATGCTTGGAAACGTAGGGAAAGTTGCCCAATCTATTCTCAGAACCCATGGAAGAAGATATTTGGAAGCGAGTAGAAATGAGGCCTTTAACTCAGTTGGACCAAATATTAAGCACTGCAAGATGTACATGCAATATAAGTTTCCAAGTGAAGGACGTAGTTCATTCTTGTGGCACTGGACAAGAGAAAACTTTCACAAAGGCTGTTCTTTTAGAAACTTCTCTGTAATTTCGGCTAGTAATGTAGCAGCATATAATTGTCGAATAGCTTGGAAGTTTCTGTACAAAAAATACTCTTCCAATGGTTATAATGGATTTACCTCCATAAATATGATTGCTCAAGCAGTGAGCCTGGCTTTGACTCGTTCTTATTTGCTGGTTCCTGGTTTTTTGGCATTTGCTAGTGGAAAGCTAGCATTGGCTCAGCCAAATGGGGCAGACACAGAATTTTACCCATCTCAGAATGCTTTGTATATGCATGCACAAGATGGGTATGGTTACATGTTTGCATTTGTATTCATTGTAGTGGAAAGCCTTGTCTTGTTAGCGAGAGCTATCTATCTGGCCATATTATTCTCTCCAAGCATACTGATGGCGCCACTTGCAGATTATTTTGGACCAGAGTTCAGGAAAATGTGGCTATCAGTTGTTCATTGCACACTAGAAAAAGCAGGTCCAGCATTCATAAAATGGGGTCAGTGGGCTGCTACCCGGCCTGATCTGTTTCCTCAAGATCTATGTACTAAGCTTGCCGAACTTCAGACGAAAGCTCCTCAACATAGTTTTAGCTACACAAAGAAAACTATAGAAAGAGCATTTGGGCGAAAAATTTCTGAAATTTTTGAGAATTTTGAAGAAGTGCCTGTTGCATCTGGAAGTATTGCACAAGTGCATCGTGCTTCTTTAAAATATCGTTACCCTGGTCAGCAAGCAAAGCCCCTGGTGGTTGCAGTGAAGGTTAGACATCCTGGTGTGGGAGAATCTATCAGAAGGGATTTTGCTATTATAAATTTGGTGGCAAAATCTTCAAAGTTCATACATGCACTTAATTGGTTAAGGTTGGATGAAAGTGTTCAACAGTTTGCAGTTTTCATGATGTCTCAAGTTGACCTTGCAAGGGAAGCTGCTCATTTGAGCCGCTTCATTTACAATTTCCGTCGATCGAGGGATGTCTCTTTTCCTAAGCCTGTCTATCCACTTGTGCATCCTGCAGTTTTGGTGGAAACCTATGAAAATGGAGAAAGTGTATCACATTATGTAGATGAACTTCAAGGACATGAAAGGATTAAAAGTGCTCTTGCTCACATTGGTACTAATGCACTTTTGAAGATGCTTCTGGTAAAATGTCTTTCATTAACAGCTTTTTTTTGTTTATATATCTTGCAGCTGATGCTAGAAACATTTTTAGGCTTATTTTTGGCATTGGTTTGTTATTCGTCATGAAGGGTAATCATGATTGACTACTGATATGTCCTGACATGTGAGTGTGAGTGTGTGTCAGAGAGAGGGAGAGAGAGAGAGATTAGGAGACTCTAGACTTAGTGGGGGCAAGAATTCATTTTTTATTTATTTTTTACTTTACCAAGTGTGTTTGATCAAACTGAAATTTATTTGTAATGTTAATGTCCTTATATTTGTATAGTATAATATAGGCTATGTTTGGCAAGTCATTTCAGTTAGCTTCTAATTTTTTTTATTGTTATCCTTAATATATTTATCCAATTTTCTAGTTATCATTTTTTAAATAAATCATGATTTTTTATTATTTTTTTACGTCATTTTACACTTTTCAGCTACTTCAACAACTAATTTTAATAAACACTAATACTTTAATAATCTAACTTTTCAGCTACCAGCTAGCTTTCCAGCTTCCTGCTAGTTTTTTATTTAGTTTTGCCAAACATAGCCATAATATAACAATATTTAATATCCAACTACTGTTATTAGAGGATACTTATATTTATATTTGTCCTATACATTTCATACTATAAAATTGTGGAATATTCAATTTTTTTGTTAACTCTTTGAAATTAGTATCTCTCAATTCCCAATGTGGTTGTTGTCCACCTTGCACTTTAGACTTGATAAGCTGATCCTGTGATACATAATTTGAAGGTGTTAATTCTGTGATATTTGTAGTTTCCACCTGTTAATTCATACTATATCCTGTGATACATCAATTCCATCCAAAAGGTCCTAAAAATCCTAAAAACAATGCAGTTTTGAGGGCAAAAATGAGATTTCAGATATCCTCTGTTAGCAGCGCTACAGTGCTGCAAAACCATGCTTTCTTGGCTGCAAAAACAACTGTGACACCGGCAAGTGAAAAATGCACTGATATACATGCTTGTGGCCGCCGATGACTGCTCCACCATGTACCGCTGCAAAAGTACAGTATTGATAAGTGATAACCCTGCTAACAATTTAAACTTTTGGGAGAGTTGGCTATCAATAGTACTCTTTCAATTTTATCTGCAATAAATTATCTTTTTTTATCTGCAATTATTGCTTTTTGACTGCACTTGTTTGATTTATTATTTAATTACACTTTTCTCCCCTTGTACTTTAACACACTCTCAACTACCCTTCTAATGTTTTGGTTGAGTTTAACGGAGGTTAATGAGCCTAAAATTGTAGCTAATTTGTTGACAGAAATTAATATTTTTCACTGTGACTCAAACATCAGCTATATAATGACACAAAAATGTTTTAAGGGGATAAACTGAGAATCTTAAATTATGGGAAATAAAGGGCAATTTACCCTCAGTATGTTTACATCCTATATTTTATTATGAATGCAAAGAAGCCTGGGATCTTTCAATAGCTTTGAACTTTAACACCATAATGTTTTACCTTCTAAGATATTGAGATATCTTCTTTCAGGTGGACAACTTCATTCATGCAGACATGCATCCTGGAAATATTCTTGTACGGAACAAGCCTCACAAACGGCTTTTCAAATCAAAGCCACATGTAATTTTCCTTGATGTAGGCATGACTGCTGAACTCTCTGGCAGTGATCGGGTAAATTTATTGGAATTTTTCAAAGCTGTTGCCCATCGAGATGGTCGGACAGCTGCAGAGTGCACACTCAAGTTATCAAAGCAACAGAACTGTCCAAATCCGAAGGCCTTTGTTGAGGTAATTTATTTAGCTTGCAATTGTTGTTCGTGGTTGATTCAAAATTAATTTGTCATGTAGAGGTTTTTGATTGATTAACACTGCATATGGAACATTTCATTTTATGACAATTGAGTCCCGAACCACCGAGTTTGGTTATGATTCTGTGCCATTTTACACATTGGGTTTGCTCGTTGTTTCTAGCAGGAGATGGAAGAGGCGTTTACTTTTTGGGGCACTCCAGAAGGTGACCTGGTCCATCCTGCCGAGTGCATGGAGCAATTGCTTGAGAAAGTTAGGCGTCATAAAGTTAACGTTGATGGCAATGTTTGTACTGTCTTGGTGACCACCTTGGTTCTTGAGGTAATTCTTTGTGATATACCACTGTAAAAGTTTGTGAGTCGCATGCATAGAAAACACCGATCAGAGCATAAATTAGATTTAGTGTGTTTTTGTGTTGAAGAATTGATTTTTGGTCCAAAATTGTTTTCACATGTTTTGGCTTCATGTTGGAGAAAATTTTAAAATTAATTTTGAGTTGAAATAACTGAGTAATTTTTGCGTTGGATCAGAAAATTAATATTGGATTTTACTCATAACTTGATTCTATTCAAAATCAATTTTATCAACACTCATCTAAACATGCACTTAAATCGTATCCTTTTCACGTTCACCACATGGTCTTGCCAATTATCTATTTTGCTATGCCCTTTACTATTTCAAATAGCTGATGTTAATATTGGTAAATATGTGATTTGTAGGGTTGGCAGCGCAAGCTTGATCCTGGGTATGATGTGATGAATACTCTGCAGACATTACTGCTTAGAGCTGATTGGGCTAAGTCTCTTTCCTACACAATTGATGGGCTCATGGCCCCTTGAGAGGAGGGGTTTCCTTGTTGAGGCTCTTAAAAATAATTTTTGACCAAAACCTGAAACAGGATTTGTACTAATGGGCACTACCAAATTTGCCCTTTTATTTTTTGCTTGCCTTCTTTTGGGAAGGTTATCCCCTTATTCATCTTTGTCAATTTCCAGCAGTTATTACTGTGTGCTTGAGCATCACAGTTTACGAGAAAAGCTTAATAAAGCAGTCAATTTTGTACCCACTATACTGTACTAGTTGGAACGGAAGTCTCCGTTTGATAATGTCGAAATCTTGAGATTTATTTAACTACACATTCCGAGGTAAAACCAGAGTCAGTTATTTACCCTTGGGATACTATTGTCTATTGACTATATTATCTACTGTATTCACGTAAGAATAAGAAAATTTAAAACGTCTAGAGTACGGTAATTAAACAGAAGTCACAGGAAATCTTATTCTGTTATAATTTAGATCAAACATAATTTTTCTTTATTTTTTCCCCCTTTTTATTTTATCTTATTTTTTTTAAAAAAAAGTTTCAAACATGTAGGTCATAAACCAGTGTCGCTAGAAAGGAAAAGTTCCCAATGTCAAACTCATTTACTGAAGAAGTGAAAGTGTGTTCAGTACCACAGTCAATTCTGGGGACAATCTAATGGATGGACAGCTTTACAATATATGAAAAATGTTAGATATTATGTTCATGATTCAACTTAAATACAACATTGGTAGCGTTAACAGTTGATAAAGATCGCATGTACTTGATATATCCACCAAGTTGTGAAAAAATATGTCGACAGCTACTCAGCTAGTGTGGTACTTGGAAAATTTGGAGCTAGGGCCAACACATTGATCCACCTGATTTCGAACTGGTTTCAAATGCTTAACCCTACACTACTACTGATGACCACATATGCCAATCAAACTTTATGGAAGATGGAGACAACTGAACCATCTACAGTTTTGTATGATAATACACGAATATCAATTCCACCGTATATAGCATTTCAAAATGTTAATAAACAAAGTTAAACGGATGTCTGGATCATGGATTCATGGTTCATGCAAAGTAAATCCACTTAGCTGGTTTACGGACTCTGGGCGTGACAGATAAGGTAGTGGATTGTTCTAGATTTATATTTAATTGAGGTCATTCTAGGTGTAGCATAAAAGTCTAAAAAATTATTTTAAAAAAACTGTAGCTTTATACCGTTTACCAGAGTAAAAGAATCAAAATCGAAGCATTCTCAACTCATAGTATTCATCGATCTACTAGCATGATCATTTAGTATACCCGGTGTACTACACTATTTCCGTTGATAGCATTTAAAACTAGCAAAAGTTCATATCAAATTTTACTTCAAATAAACTAAAGAAATATATATACAGACCATAAGATTTATTTCAAATTCCGGTAGGGCATAAACTTCACAGAAGAAAAGAAAATAGAGGCGAAAATTAATCAATTTAATAAGTACCTTACTAGATATAAATTTGTCCGAGCATTAATCTATATACAAGAATGAAGATATGGAAGTCAGGTTGAGACATGAGATCTCTAGAGGCTCAGAGGCATGTAAGTATATTTTAGCTGGTGCAATCATGTTTTGCTTGTAAGTTGACGTACTTCTTTAATTGCTGTATTCATGCTATGAAGCGCCATTTTCTTAACCTGTTTTCATGTATGCCAAAAAGAGAAAAGCTTGTCAATTCTGTGCAACTAAAAGGAGAAAGCAGGAACTGGTAAATAATATCATTTACAAGATCTACCTCCAGCATGTCTGCTTTTGCTTTATGGTCTTCAGGCAATAGTCGGACCTCATCGAACAACTGGATACCCTCGGTAACATTTTCAGGGGACACAAATTCCAATACCGCATGAACACTAGACTGCAGATCAAGAAACAAATGTTTGTCATACACTCAATACAATTCAGAGTATATGAAAGGGATACAAAGACTAATATTGAGATAATGATATTCTTGCTTTTTCAGTGTTGATAGGTAAATATATAATACATTCTTGAGAAATCATTTGCTAAAAGGAGCAGCTTAACATAACATATTGAAATTAGTAGGAATTTTCAAAATATTAAAATATTTAAAATATAAGTCCAAAAGAATGGATATCCAGTTCAATAACAAACAAAATTCAATAAGGTTTCTGCTTTTCAAGCCAGCAAGAGAGAATTTTTTATGCTAATGCACACCTTAGAATTCCTGATCTGGTATGGACATCCAGCAGGAATGACGACAGCTTGTCCAACATGTTGCTGAAAAGTCCATGGTTCAATCTCTGTAATAGTGACAGGAATATGTCAATGAAGTTATCAAGGAATGTAACGAATGATCAAACAAATAGAAGCATATTTACTTACTAAATTCCTCCTTTAGTCTCATTTTGTGAGTACTGTCTAGAAAAATGCTCTGATCTAGAATTGGATGAACCATCTGCAGACAAGAAAAAATGAATAACCATCAACTGTATCAAAATCCTTCTAAGGAATGTCTTATTATGAACTCAGTTAACTTACCTTCTTGTGATAGTCATGGGTATAAGAAAATTCATCATAGTGTCTTTCAAGGTATTCGATGAGCTTTGGAACATCTTGTCTGCGAAAGACATCCCACTGGGCACCCAAATGCTCAGTAAACTTATTTTTATGTCTTTTTGAGCTTTTAAAGGGATTTCTAGGATTATCGTGTTCTGACAATTCAGCAGTTTGAACAGTCCCAAGGAGAAGTAAAGCAGATCCAGAATCAGAATCAGAAATGAAATCACATTCCCCATTGCTGTCCATGCTCTGACTAGAAACTTTTTTAGCTTCAGTTGAGATGCAAGATGTTCTATTGACTCTCCGGAAAAAGTTCATTCCTTCAACCATACTCCGTGAGCCTTTTCGCTCTGTTTCTGGACCATGCAATAATGGTATTCCATTCAATTTCTGTTCCTGTGGCCCCTCAGTAGCAATAGTCTCCATTTGACACAGAGTTTTGTGCTTTTTCAGCAGTTTTCTTATTTTGGTAAGTTGTTCTATAGAGAGGGGGGCATCTGTGGTATGTGTCATAATATTAACCTGGAATCATAAATCAAACACAGAAAACACCATGGATAATCTACACAATATTCCTTTTGCAAACAAGTGCAAGAAACTGGTATTTGAAAGAACGTGAGAAAGAATCAGTTACAACTTATAATTCCTACGCACAGGTCACTAACAGAGACCAATTTTAAATACTAAAGATAGAACAATTCTTAATAAGGTGATTGAGTTACGGAGTTAGAGTAAGGATTTGACCAAGAGTTGGTTCTGGTACCTACTTTTCGACATGGTTGAGTACTGGTATTCAGTATAGAAATGAACATCAAGGCTACTATGGCCCAAAAAGAAATTGTAGGATTTGGACAACTGTATGAACAGAAGATGTACTACAACTTTCATTGAGAAAACATTTCATATTTTCACTTCCAGACCTGGAACAAGCATATATACAAGGGACAGGACTTTCATTGCAAATAATATAGAACTTAACAGGGAAAAACAATCTTCCAAGAAAAGCAAACATGTCATGAGGATGCTTCAAAAGATGAGATCCACTTTAAGTTGTCATAACAGGAGCACAAATACATTTTTTCACCAAAATTGATAATATTAGAAATCGTCTTAACATTCAGAAATTAATACAAGTTAAAGTGCAGGACAGTATCCCGCCAGATATATTTAAGAAGAAATGAAGTGTAACATAATAAGGAAGGACACATACCACATCATATGAGTCATAGCAGAGCTTTGTCACTGAATCAGTTTCTTTGTCAGCAGAGCCATAAGAAATGTAGACATATGGCCCAATGTCATGTTTTGCACTCCCATGTGGCAAATTTGCAGCTAAATTCAGAAGACCGGACAGGGGATGCATGTATTCTTTAACTGGTAGAGCATCAATTACCTCAGCAAAATGAGCTGGAAACTGCTCTTTGAATATTTGGGAAGAAAGCCACCCTTTTAGTTTCAGCATCTCATCCCAAGTGTTTCTCTGAGGACGACGTTTGACAGACCCAGTAAAGTACTGCCTAATGTTAATTTCCACCTGCCAACAACAATACACTTTCAACAATGGCAATTCAGTTTAGTGGCAGTAACATCATGACTAAGAACAAGGTTTACAGGTTTAAGCATATACAACAACTATATGCGAAATTTCAGTCCATAATTAAAAATGCTTTGAATTGAATAAATAAATATTATTATAAGATAGTTTTAATCCTTTTTGATCAAATAATGGTGTCAATTTAACAGATTAATTTTAAAAAAATGTGACATATACAATAAACAATTAGTTGGTATACTGACCTCCCACCAATCCAAACAAGATTCAAGCAAGTCTTTATTTTTCTCATATCTTGTAATGCTCTGCTCAAGATAAGTACAGAACATGGTCAGTGGATCCCAACTGAGGTTTGATGTACTTCGGAGTGCATCTTGGACAACTATAGGATGGCCTTTTCCACAGTGTTTCTGAAAGTGCTCAAAGTTATCACCACTGATGTCCATCACTGTGGGACAAAACAAGTAATTATCATTGGAATCTTCTCTTAGAGCTGCTTCTTGCAACTGCTTGTATCTGTTAGTACTGTGATCAGTGTCAAAACACAACGAGCAGCTCGAACTTTTATCTGAAGTTTCAGGAAAGTCATAGCTGCAAACAATTTCTTCTGCCTTTACTTCCATCTCTTTGATCCAACTCGAGGGGAAAACAGATCTCAACTCAAGGTGGCTTTTACCACAACCACCAAGCTCTGTAGGAGGGCATGATAGAGTATCAATGCCATTACCATTTTTCCACTCGGGCAACATTGAAGTATCAGTTAAATTGCCACTAGATGTGGCTTTCTCATCCAAGTTATGGCTCTCATTAGCACCACAAGGTTTCATTTTACCAGGTCGCTTGAACACAGATGAGTTAATTTCTCCAGAAGCTTTTCCTTGACTTAATTCCTGACAACAACTTGAGCATAGGCTATATGAGCAACTAGGACAGCTTCTATGGAGATCCAAAATGGGTGTTTTGCAGTGATTGCTGGGACAGGGTGGGTTACATTAGTTAACAAGCAGCGCTAGAAAATCATGTTACTTTTCTCAACAGCACCAATAGAAGAGAACTTACCAATAGTTTTTCTCATTGTAGCCAAATCCAACCTGCTTGATTTGAATATCAGAAATATTTTTCCCTGTCACCCACAAAGGTGTCTAAGATTTATGTGTTATAATAAACAAAAAGCTGCTTCAGAAAACATTAATGTTAGAAGAACAAAAATTACTACCTTTAACTTTTGCTTCTGCTTCTAGCTCAATGTTCTGATCTTTACTTATTTGCTTTAGTACTGGAAGGAGCATGCAGATCAAATAATGAAAATGCAATATTCTATCAACTTTGCTCTTACCAGTCAAATATTCCTGAAAAACAACAGGCCAGAAACTGAAGTGTCAGTATATGCAATTATCAAAACACTGTAAAAGCAGAAGAGTGTCCGTGCTTGATGTCAGACCTTACTTTCACTGTCTTTACATTGACTTGCTGAGCAATCCTTACAAGTGCAAGTTCCACAACAAACTGGACATGCCTTCTTAATTTCATTTTGAGTGTCAAAATACCTAAATTTTAGATAAATATTGGCAAATGACTCATATTATGTTTATGATATGATTTTCAATTTAAAAGGAACAGACAACAGAATTCATAGTGGTAAACATCTTGACACTAGTGATTATTGATCCATCTGCTATTTACTATTTCCGAAAATTAGCAAAAACAGATAACGATTCCATTTGCATGAAATATTTTCTTCTTTAAATTTTAATTATTCTTATTAAACATTGTTGATAGTGATAAACATTCCTCACATCTCTCTTAACCACATCAAAAGGGGCATCCTTTCAACTAAGGAGAAGCTGTGGAATTATGATAAGAAACTCTAACTATGCAATTAATTGATCAAATCACACTTTTCAAACTCAAGCTTCTGCATTGCCCCAAAAATTTAACCACATGTGAGACCCTAAAGAATCAAAATCAACAACTTTTCAAATGGAAATACACACACACACACACACACACAGAGATACCGACAAAACAAGAATTTAAGACAACATCAAACATTGAAACAAGCGCACACAGACACAGATAATGTCACAAAGGTTAATTCTCATTCTCATGCTCAAAATTGGGAGAATTAAGTGAATTCAACAATAACAAACCGCTCTTTTACGCAATCCATGCAGAAGAACTCCCTCTGACAGCTCAAACACTGAATGAGATTCCCAGACTCACTTCTCTGGCACCAATGACATTTCTTCCTCTTACCCTTTGATCCATACGGGACAATCTAAACAACAACACAAATAAACAATGCAAAACTCTCCAAACAACAACAAAAACAGAACAAGTACAGTTAGTCAAAACAAGTACACCTAATGTTCTGGAAAACACACCTGCAACTTCCCCGCAGGGACTCTATCAACATTCTTGGACCTAAAGTAACGCGGAGCAACAGTTTTACTATCAACACCAACTTTCACATCACAATGCGAACCCACATTGTTGTAATCACGCGTCGGCGAAGCCGGAGAGATTTCCATCACACCGTTGGGCAATTCTCTTCTCAACTCTTCTTTAGTGTAACACAATTCCTCTTTTTCCTCCTTCTTCTTCTTATTCTCCTTCTTCTTATTGTTCTTCTTCTTGTTGTTATTATTTCTCTTGTTCTTGCTCTTCTTCTTCTCAGCCTCTCTCTTCAGCACCATCCTCAAGAGCTCCAGCTGCATATCGCCCTGCTTCAGCGCCTTCTTCCTCGCCGGAGAACCATCATCGGAATCCCCGGAAAGCATGCGCTTCTTCTTCACGATTCTCGAGGTTCTCCGTGCCCTAGATTCGACATTGTCGTCGAGAACATTGTTGTTGTTGTTGTTGTCAGGCTCGGGTTCCTCTTCTTCGTCGTTGTTTGATTTGCGCTTGCGCTGAAGCTTCAGCGACTCGGGAACCTTCTCCTTGTACTGGCGGTGGCGACCTTGGAGGTAGTGAATCTCGCAGAGCTTGAGATTCTCCTTCACTCGCCGCCGGCACCGCCATTGCCGCCCATCGGTGCGCCCGCACCGGAGGTGGTCCGGCAGAGGCTCCTCCGCGTCTTTCTCCTTCGGAGTTTTCGACATTGATTTTGATTTTGCGAGAGAATTGGGAATTTTATTTTTTGTTTTGCGCAGAGAAAACTGTGTTTCTCTGCAGAGGAAGGGGAAAAAGGGGGTTTCTGTTTTTCAAGGAGAGTGTTTGTTGCTATTTATTGGGAAGAAGAAAAAAAACAACAAGAGTGAGAAATTGAAAATGGGTTATGTTATGTTATGGCATGTTCCGGTAATTATAGTTAAGTTGTGAGTCCTGTTTGGTTTCATGAGACTCAACGTTGGGATCATTGATTTGTATCAGGGGAGATCGGGACTAATAGAAAGGCTTGTGATCTTATCATCACTGACCTGATAGAATTGCAAGTATTTTTCTGTCAAAAGCAGGTTGTAGATTTTATTTTATCTTGGTTTTGATTCCAAGTTATGTAACTGAATCTATTTGGATTATTTGGGGTGGGACTTTTTTTGGGCAGATTTACTAGTTCTTTTTAGTTTCTTGGGCTGAAATCAACCGCTTGGGAATTAATGATAGGATATTGTCCTGTTGTGTAGCATTTGGTTTTTGATCGATCAAGCAATTTGGATGTAAGTTATGTGTAGAATGAGCAAAATCAATGTGGTTTGTTTGGTTTGTAATTGTAGCAGCCTTTGATGTACATATTTGCCTTTGTTCTGTAGTTTTTTTTTTTTGGTACAGTTCTGTGGTGCTTTGATAAGATAATTCTGTTTAATCTCGTCCAAGATATTGAGTTTTGACTATATGGGTTCGGTGTGAGAGTATGGTGTGTTGATTTGTGATATATTTTGTATTGAAAATTACTTCCTTAAAAGAGGGAAAGGAAAAATAAAATGCTGAAGCAATATGTTATTCAACCTTTTCTTTTTAATATTTTAGTTTTCACTTTATTTTTTTTAAGAATCAAAGATAAATATATGAGAGTTTGCAATATTGAGGTTAAGTTATCGTAGTTAGACTCCTTTGACAAGTATGGATTAATTAGAATGTTTTTTTGTTGAGAATATAAAAATTAAAAAATAAAAATAAAAGAGATATATATTTAAATTAAAATATGTGAGATCCAGGTGAGATTATCTTATTTTCTTTTCTATTTCTTTCTTTTTTTTCTTTGTCAACATGATATTTTTCACTTTATTAAATAATTTCAAATCTAAACTATAAATATATAATCGTGTTAAAGAGTGAGTAAAATGAGACATAGATTTGTATTTGAAGGCGTGTAATGTGTTATATAACAAAAATTGACGAGAAAAATAGTTAAATAGTTTCGGTGTACCCAGGCCACGTGGTGAGGCTCAAAATGGGTCAAGTCCATGCTATATCTTATCTAATTTGAGTAGAATTATTTTGCCTGGAAGGATATGTGCGGTTCACACCAAAAGAAAACCAGAAATAGAATTAGCCTTTACAATATTTTTCCATCATGCTGGAGATTAGCTAATTTTGTTGTTGTTTAGTGGTGTGATTAGAGCACAAAGTGTACTTTTTCTGTGCTGCAAAATCATTAACTGTTGTTTGATAAAGGTATAAAGTCCGTTTTTCTTGTATCTATAGTGTAATAAAAGTATTGGGCTCACAGTTGAGTACCATCACGCTGTTGCACACATATGATGTAAAGAGAATCTTTCATCATGGAATATTGACACCTACCAATTTTAGTCGTTTGGCTGTCAATTGCTGTTACACTTTTGATTCCATATAAAATCAAAGAGTATGAACAACATGCAACTAGTAGCACATATTGAAAACAGCATGATTCCGATATTTGCATTGCAGTTGTATTCTAAACATGTGCAATTGTTTCAAATAAAGCTGTACAGTTTTATACTATCCGATTTTCTTAAAAAGTTTTTGGAAAAGCAGCGAGTCATGTTGCATTGTTGCCTCAATATGGAATATCACATAAAGGCTTCTGCAATTGCCACTGCATTAAATTTAAAGTGGAGAATTTTTTTAATTAAAATTAAAATAAAAATCATCTCCTTTGGGTGCAGTTACCATATCATAAAGCCTTCCCGAGTACTTCTTTTTCTTTTCATTTTTTCTCTCTAAAGTCTAAACCTTGCTCTGTCAAAGTTAAGTTTTTTTTCCCGGTCTTATTGAAAGTACAAGAACTATGTAACCTTTGACATTGACATCATATCACATCAAATATTAAATACTTGGGTTGGGTCCATATAGGGGTGGGTAAACGGATTCAGGTCCATAAACTAGTTCATGGAATCCGCGATCCGCGCGGATAATAGACTAATTTTTTTAAACGGTTCATGGTTATGTCATATTTTTGGGTCTATCCCGCTTAACCCGCGAATTATGTGAGTTTGACTCGCGGGGTTCACAGGTTGTCTTGTTGTTGGAGATATTTAAGTTTCATATTTTAGATTTATTGCTTGGATTTTCTTTTGTTAAGACATTATTTATTTTATTGATGTAATTGACTAATTGTTAAGATTTTATTTACATTTGTATGAACTTAATTTGATTATGTTGTATTTTTATTGAAATTGAAATTCTTTTAAAACTAAGCTCGCGGACCAGCCTGTTTGACCCGCGGAGTCCGCGGGGCGAGGACGAATCAATTTATTGGTCCGTGTAAGAATGCGGGACGGGCTGACTCGGTCTGCTGCCAATATGGACTTATGCGGACGGGCCGACCCGTTTACTCACCCCTAGGTTCATGCCAATTGAAATATAAGCTAATTATTAACACTTTTCATTAACTTTGACGTTGAATACGACACCAAAAATAAAAAACTTCAATGTTGAATAAGAGAACCTTTAGCTAAATATTTATAGCTGTTATTTTTATTTAGCATAGCTTGACACACTTGACGGAGTTGGGTCAATTAAGTATTCTAAATAGATTTTGATCCCTAAATAAAGTATTACTAGGAAATACAAAATTTATATTACTTATTTTTCAACTTATAAAGGAATTAGTTTTTTTTTTACTAACAGTTGGGGAATGTTAGTATTGTTCCAATAGCAATAGCAAGTAATCTTCATAGATTGGTTTAAAGATGGATTATGGTTGGTCCATTTAAAAATGTGTGTGTTGTGAACATTTCTTTAGATGTTTGAGTAGTTTATCTCGAGCAAAAAAGTGGTTCCTTACATTGTGAGGGTGGGGGTGCCTTAATGCATAATCTTAACTATCAAAGCTTACGACAACTTACCATGTTATGTGTATCTAAGCTCAACAACCAACTTGACCTTTTAGAGTTGGGTTGGTTCAAGAGGTTGACATTTGGTTAGGCCCAAAAGAGATTGCCAATGGTTATATCCAAAGAGATCAAACCAAATTCAATATACATAATCTTCTATCTTCCAGTCTAAAAGAAGAATGAGGCTATATAAAGACAAGACACTAAGTTACTTATGTCAAATAGAGAGTTCAAAAGCTACAATATATATATATATATATATATATATATATATATATATATATATATATATATATATATATATATATAATTATACGGTATAATTTTGATAATTATTATATTATTTTATAATTTTTAATTGGATAATGGATTTATAAAAATCAGATTCTATATCAAATTATAAAAATATTTATTAAAGTTATATCGATATAATTAGATTTTGTCTTGTATATATTGAGAGAAGGAGGCTTTGGTTCCTGAAATAAAATTGCTCAAAATTTCTTAAAATGGGAAAAAGAAATAGAAAATATGGCTTCCAACTTTCATATGCACCGAAAAATCCTACAAATTAATAAGCAAAAGAAAAGGATAAACTCATAAAAGTAATGGAGAAATATGATCCTCACTTGCTAATTATATGAATGTCTTTCACTTCGCACAATCCCATATTGCCAGAAAAACATGATTGAGTGCAGCGTCGATGATAATAACACCATAAATTAAGCATCTATCTGAGATGAGAGTGAAACTTCATCAATGCTACACTCAATGATGTGTCTCTAATATGGGGAGTTTTCAAACCTATAGGAGATCCATTTTGATTTTTCTTACAAATTACCTTGCTGGTGCATTTGTATCTGTTATATAATATGAATTTCATTTGAAAAACTTGCATAGAGAATGTTCAATGTAGTACACCAAGTCACCAACCATTCGTTCGTACTCCCATTTTATCACTAATTGATGATTATAGTTATTAATCGTTTCTCTTTTATCTATCTATCATTTCCAGCTATTGCCAATTTAGTACAAGCGAAATTATTGTACTGGTCAGTTGTACTGAACTGAAACCTTGTAGTACATGGGAATTATGTATCATATGTTGTAGTCAACAGTTGAAATATTCCTTAATTCCCACCTAAATAATTTGTTTCTCTAACCTTTAGTTTAATAAAAAATTATTTTTACTAAAGATTAAATTCGAATAGTGTTCAAATAATTCAACTTATATTTTAATAAATTAATCAATTATATTTGATCTCGTTTCATTAAGTCTGCAGAGTGAGTTTAACGTAAGAAACTCTTGTACATTTCCAAAAAATAGAAGAGCAAGAGACCCTTGAATTATCATATTCCAAATATGTATGAATCCGAAAATTAAAAGATTATGACTTCTACTCCCTCTATTCCATTATAACTGTTATCTTACGTTATTTTATATGAATTAAAAAAAACTAATAAATGAATGAAATAAAATAATAATTAAAAGTGGGGAAAAAATAGTAATTGTTACATTAAATATTAAAATGATAATTTTAATTTTTTCTTACATGACAATTATGTGATTGAGGGAGTAATTCTTTATGCATTTACATTTGACAATTTCAAAGTTTCCACGGCTTGTGATTCATAATTATTAATTTCATGTGCATGTAAGATGTGATTTGTAACCCTAGAGACGAATAGCATTAGAATAAGAGAAATTCAAAGACTATATAAGTATGAACGATATATTTTAAGATGATTGGAAAAAATTAATTGACACTACATGTACAAACAAGATATATATACTTTTTGGTAGTCTATCACTTAAAAACTTCACATTTAAACATGTTTGACTTAAACATGAATTTCTGATAAGTTTATCAGAAAACATGTAAATAAAAATAAAACACATTAAACGATTTTGTAATTTATAAGAATAATCATTGATCTAAAAGCAATTAAAATAGATTGTCAAGGTCTAAAAAACAATTACTTACATAAGATTCCGGTTACATAAGATTCCGGTAAGAGATTCTAACTAACAAATGATCCAAGAATGTAGAAAGGAGAAATAACAGCCTTACACAGTGAAATAAATTTACATAGACAAAACAAAAATAATGAAATATATTATCACCGTAGATGATTGTTTATGGACTTTTCTACTATATCATTCAAGCTGTCCAAAATGAACGAGGGAAAACAAAAAAAATTGAACAAAGATTATGCTCTGAAATTAAACTCATTCGTTAATTAGATCTGTGATCATGAAAAGATAAATTTAACCTTTATTGATCAATTTAATCCCTGAAATGAGCATAATAGTTAATCTATTTTCTAACATTAAATCAATATAATGCCAATTGGCATTAAGTGAAGTTGTCCAACAGATATGCACTTATTGGACTTGGTGCGTGAACCACAAATGGTGGGTACTCGTCGCAGCGGAAGCGAAGAACCTGCTCTGATACCATGTTAGATTTCATCTTAAAACCAATTGACATTAAGTGAAGTTGCCCAACAGATATATAAGCCGCACTCCAAGGATTGAGGCAGCCGATGTGGGACCCAATAACTTTTTCTTTTGAACAAAAACAATATAATACTTGAAAATGACAATTATTGAGAATTAAAAATTCGCATATATAAAAATTGCTTTGTCAATTTTTTGCATTATTTTAACATTTTAATTAAGTAAAAAATATAAAACAAATTAATGATTAACTCTCAATATAAAAAAACTTAAGAGAATTATACAAAATACCTAAAATTCATAAAATACAAAGACTAAACAAAAATAAGAATTGAATTCAAAATTTTAAAATTGTAAATTTTATTATTATTTTCTTGATTTGTTGTCGTATCTTATAGCTTGTCATTATGTTAATATACATATCCTTTTTTTTTTTGCTTTAAATTGATCTTTTGTTAACAATTTTTTTAAAATTAAAGTTTTTTTTTCTTCAAATTATTACTAAATTTTAAAATAATAATAAAAATAATACAACTTGATTCTTATTGGTTGAAAAATCAACCGTATCAATACCTTCCAAATTAATGGGAACACGATAGAAATAGAAATTGTCTGTTTCTTATCATTGGAGAGAGCTAGTTAGGGTTAACATAGTAGGATAATCTTTCTATATATTGTAATATTTAAACCTATTACATAAAATATATGTGCAATATTATTATGAAAAAAATATATAGATTTATATATAATATATAGTGATAAATAATATAACTTTGTAGAATTTTGTTAAAATTATAATTTTTTTATAATTTTCATAATTTATAAACATAAATAAAAAATTAATTTTAGAAAAAATGTGTGAGTTTAATGAAACAATAATTTTGTAATTTAAACATAATTATACTATAATATACTTATCATGTTTTATTCTCGATTCTTATCCTGTTCTCATATTATATCATTGTATTTGACCATCAAAGGAATCCTCAATTTTCAAGATTAAGATTTTTTATTTTCATGAAAATTCTAAAAGATATGATCATGCTTATTACTTCTGAAATAGGTCACTTCCATTGAACTTGATAAGAGATGAAACACAAAAACACTTGCTTTCAAATATGTGATCTTATGAATCAAATTTGTCACTTTTTTAAGTACAAAATTGTCAGTTATAACCTCCGTGTAAAACTAAAACTGTCAATTTCAAAAATGTGTTTCATTTTTTTAAGTACAAAATTGACAATTTTTTCATTTTTAATTAAAAAAAACTACTCAAGGATTTTCGTAACTACTTAGAGAAATTTTTAAAATTGAGAATGGATAAATAATACAAAAAATGTTGTGAGGAATATTGAATATCAACACCATAATTTTATTTCCATTAAAGTCTTATTTTGGAAAACAACATTTTAGAACGGAAAAGCTTTATTCATAAATCTGATTTTTCTTGTGATATCATTAAAAAAAAAAACTAACAGCACTTTTAAAATTGAACAATATGAGAACAGTACTTTTAAAATTGAATAATGTGAAATTGGTTTGCCTCTAGCTATTGCAATGCATAGCTTATAAATTGTTTATTCAACAACAACAAAAAAAAACTTATAAAATTATTTTATGCGCCGTCCACTCGTGGCGTAGCCACAAACGTCCTTATAATCGTAGGCAACTTGGTAGAAAGAAATATGTAACTTTACATATTCAAAAATATCTTAGATATCTTTCTTCATCAATCGTCAATGGTTAAAGCAGATAATACCTTTCTATATCAGATTTCCTTCAAATAAAGGCATGACGGACAGCTCCAACAAAAAACAAAAAAGCTGGACAGTAAACTCATTTTTGAAGATAAAATTTATTTTTAGTTATTTTTTAATGAGATTAGATGTCAGAAAAAAATGGACTCAGGAACCTGAAATAAATTTGATATTTTTTCAGAAGTGAGTTTCTCTATTGCTTTTTTTTTTTAAAATCCTTGTGTAAATTGTTTGGAATAACTAAAGCTATATTATTTTATGGATAAAGAATATCCTTTTATATGTATGGAAAAGAATTGTCCTTTTAAAATTTAAAATAAAAATTCTTGTCCTTGCTACTTTGATTTCTCTTTCTTTATGTGTTGACTCTTATTTTTTAGCATGTCCAATTGTCCTCGAATCTTAAGAATTAAGATTTTTTTTCTTCAAAAAATAAAAAGAACAAAAAAAAGAATGGGTCAATTGTGAAGGAATATTTTGCTCTACGAAAATCAAGTTCTCAATTGACATAATATATGCATTTTTATAGGCAACATTCCAGTTTATAATTTATTTTAGGCTGATAATGCGGTCTCAAAACTTAGCACTGTTAGCTTGACTAATTGCCTCACTCTTATTTTTGCACTGTAAGGATGAGAGTGTGTGGAGGATATATACCTCTTATGAGTATGATCACAATCACAAAGCCATACCCACGACACATATACCCTAATCACTGAAAGCCTCAATATTATTAAGGATCTATTTGGATAAGTTAGAAATATTTTTGAGAACTTTTTTATTCAAAATGTAAAACTTTTTTTGGTTAAAAAACTCTCGAAAAAAATTATAGTAGTCTTGTATCCAAAGAAGTTCTAACTATCAACTTTAGTGCCCTTTTAACTCGTTGTTGGAGTCTTACTGCTTAGTCAGGTGAGATACTTCCAATTGCTACAATTCCTCCATGAGAAGTCAAGAGACTCCTTAACTACCCTAATAGGATATATATATGATGGAAGTCCTGCATTATAAAAATCTCGTTTAGTCATTTAAACTCTAAAATAATTATAAAAATTATTTTATATTCAATAATGCCATTCATTTATCAAATGATAAATGATATTAAAATTTTGTATCAAAGATAAATAAATCTAGGATATCTAATATATATATATATATATATATATATAAAGAAAGTTTTATTTTAATGGATGATATCACGTGATATCTTATATTTATTCCCTCCAAGTAATTTAATTAATGTAAATTTTATATTTATTTCATTTTATTATATTTTTAATAGAATCTTAAATGAATTATAGTATGTAAGAATTATATAAATTATAATACTTAGAATATTTTGTATTTATTCTATTTTTTTTAAATTTTATGTAGTAGATATAAGAATCATGTAAATTATTGAAATAAAAGATTTGAAAAGATTTGTTTATCCATGGGAATAAATATAAGATTTGTTTATCCATGGGAATTATAGTCAAAAGGTGTATTGGATTAAGATTTCAAAGGATTTTAAAAGACTTTTTTATGATTAAAAAGTCTTGTGGTATTCAATCAAGACTTTTATAAAATATAAACAAATCTTGTGGTATTCAATTAAGACAATAAAGATTTTTTTTTCAGGGCAACAAAATCTGTTGGTATTCAATTGAGATTTCTTACCACTTTTAAAATGTCTTTTGGTATTCAAAAATAAATAGATTTTGATGGATTCTTTTGTGGAATGGATTTTGAGAGACTTTTTAGTTAGAAATACACATAAAATACTCCTCCAACAATCTCACCCAAACCCTTGAGACTTTTCATAATCTTCCAAAGACTTTTTCTTCTCCTGCCGAACAAGACACAAACCACTACCAGGTTCATTCTCTTACAACTTTTCAATCAATTTTACCTATTTTTTTAATGGCAATCGATAGTCAATATTGTTCATACTATATGTATATTACGCAAATCAAAAGAAAAGGGTGCTGTATATGCTTCAAGATTTCGTATTCATATTGTTTTCAACGTTCAGGCAATGAATATGCATCAAAAGAATGACAATTGATATGCATCAAGATTTCATATTGCTTTTTTTTAGTACTGTATATGTAAATCAAAATAAAAAACTCTTTTTTTTTTTCTGTTTCTTCAACTTATTTTTTTACAACGTCCATTATTATTATTATTATTTTATTGTGTTATTATTAAAATGTTAATTATTAATGTGTTATTATTATTTTTTTGACAGCGTGTTATTATTATTATTATTGTGTTAATAATTTTTTAATTGTTATTGTGTTATTATTATTGTTATTTTGTTAATAGTTTTTTTTTTTAAATGATTTTATGATATATGAGTATTATTTTTATGGAAAATGCTAACATGTACCCTTAAGACACTTGTTAGTGTATTATGTATAGAAATTTTGTATTGAAAGTTGTGCAATTTACTTTTTTAAAAGTAAAAAATTGTTGTTTTTAAGACATAGTTACTATTGGAAGTATCCTTAACATGTGCACTAAGTGCGCATGTTAGCATGACCCTTATTTTATTATTAGGTAGTTTTTTATTGGTTTTTTTATTGAATTGTATATTATTCGGGATATAGTCACTATACTTTTGACAATTAGGAAACAATAACTATTTTTGTCAAATAACTAGTTTCTTATATATATATTAGCGATCAAATGGGGGATTCACAAGAAAATAACAAAGGAAAGAGTAGAGACAAAGATAATTATGTATCTTGGACTATGGAGGATACCAATGAGTTGTTGCACCTCTTGGTGGATGCTATGAATAGGGGATTGCGTGATGCCAATGGGTCACTTAGCAAACAAAATGTAGAACGAATAATACTTCCTCAACTCAATGCAAAAACTAAATTCCCTAAAACTTATAGTCATTATTTGAGTCGGATGAAGTGGTTTCGAAACCAGTATAACATGATGTCAACCCTTATGCGCAACAACTCTGGCTTTGGATGGGACCCAATTGGAAAAACTTTCACTGCTCATGAGGATGTATGGAAAGATTACTTAAAGGTGAGCTAAGTTCATAATATAGGATGTATCCTGATGTATTTCGAAAGTTGTGCACGATTATAAGAGAAAAAAACACCTTTGGAGGATACAAGATTTATTTGTGTTGAAGAAATGTTTGCATCATTCCTACAGATTGTCGGCCAGAACACTCGATATTGTGTAATCCGCAATACATTTGGCCGATCACAATTTGCTACAAGTGAAAATTTTCACAAGATTTTGAAAGCTCTGAACTCATTAGCACCTGATTTAATGGTTAGACCAGGCTCAACTGTGCCTGCAAAAATAAGGGAAAGCACAAGGTTTTATCCTTATTTTAAGGTATGTGATCATTATCTAATTATAACAAAATTATAATTATAATTGTGATTATTATAATAATATTTATGATTATTGATACACACACTTTAGGATTGCATTGGAGCTATTGATGGTACACATATTGCCGCATCAGTAAAAGGACGAGATGTAAGCAGTTATCGTGATCGTCATGGAAATATATCACAAAATGTATTAGCTGCTTGTAACTTTGATTTGGAATTCATGTACATTCTTAGCGGGTTGGAGGGTTCAGCACATGATTCCAAGGTGTTAAGTGATGCTTTGGCAAGGAAGAATGGACTTAAAGTGCCCCAAGGTAAGTATTATCTGGTGGATTGTGGATTTCCTAATCGACGCAAATTTTTAGCCCCATATCGAGGTGTACGATATCATCTACAAGATTTTGCAGGTCACGGTAATGACCCTGAAAATGAAAAGGAATTATTTAATCTTCGGCATGCATCCTTAAGGAATGTGATTGAGAGGATATTTGGTATTTTTAAATCGCGGTTCACAATTTTTAAGTCAGCACCTCCATTTCTATTTAAAACACAAGCAGAGCTTGTGTTGGCATGTGCAGCACTTCATAATTTTCTTCGCAAAGAATGTCGTTCTGATGAATTTCCAGTGGAACCTACTGACGAGTCTTCATCTTCATCTTCAGTGTTACCAAATTACGAAGACAATGATCATGAACCCATTGTTCAAACACAAGAGCAGGAACGAGAAGATGCTAATATATGGAGGACTAATATAGGTTCAGATATGTGGAGAAATGCTAATAATTAGGCGAACATGAAGTGAGAATCACTTTGTTATTATTTTTTTAGGCAATAATGACTTTGTTATTAAAAGGTTTAAAATTTCTATCGTTTTTATTTTCTTTATTCAAACATTATAATTTATTTATCATCTTTTTCATTCACTTTTGTAACTTCCGTTATTTTTTTGTTTAAAATGTATTAATCTTTCAAAATCTTAAAAATCCATAAAGTACTTTGAAATCTTAAAAATCTGTGTTAGAAATCCATTAAAATCTTGAGTTAAGAATCCTTATTGTAAAAAGTCTTTTAAAAAAAATCTTTTAAAATCCCACAAAATCAATACAATCCCACATAATCTTTTAAAATCTTCAAGATTGTTTTTGTCAAAATATTCTCTCAAAATCCCAATCCAATACACCCCCTAAAATGAAGAAATTCCATTTAGGACAACACTATAAATAATAACAATTTTGTGAAACATGTATATAAAATATATTTAAATAAATATTGACATATCTATTAACGTATATTTATTAAAATTTATACTAAATAAAATATATTAAAAATTCAAATAATATAAAAAATATTTCTATAAATTATAAAATTATAAAATGTGAATTTAATATCCGTATAAGTACGAGAAAATTAGTAAAAATTAAATGATAATTTTTAGGAGAACATTTTTTATATCTACAATAATTACTTTGAAAATCTTTAATTTTGAGTCAGAAACTAATTTTCAATTAGAGAAGTTTGGTCTTTCTTAAAGTTTCTTAAACCTGTCTAAGAATAAGTTTTGTGAGTGGAAGGGCTTGGTTTGAAAGGGAATTGCCCATGGTCCAAAATTTTCTTCGATGCGTGTCTTCTTGTAGGTTAACCAAAGATGTAGGCGATGTATGGGTGGAAGGGTGATAATTCGGGGGTGTCTATTCAGTCCGATCAGCATATGACTATCTGCATGCATTTACATTTGGTGACCAAAATCAACAGGTTTTCGAGCTAATTTGGAGGATGAAAATTCTTCCAAAGATCATCACATTTGTCTGGAGAGCCTTGCGGGATGCTTTGCCCACTGCAGTAAACATCATCAGATGGAATATTATAGTGCAAAACACGAATCTTTGATGCTCTTTTTGTGGATCTGTAGAGGAATCGTTGACCCATCTCCTATTTAGATGCCATGCTGCGAGCTCGGTCTGGTCTCTATGCTACTCATGGCTCAATATTTCTACTGCTGACCCAATATCCGTTCAAGAACACTTCTGTCAACATGTTTTACTCAAAGCTTCAGCTGCTTCAAACCGAAAATGGAGGGTTCTTTGGTGCGCTGTTACTTGGGTCACTTAGAACTGGAGGAACAACATTATCTTCTGCGGTGTGGTGTTTAACAGAGATAAGTTCCTGCATGATATACTGTTCCAAAGTTGGTCCTGGCTGAAAGCTAGTCAGCAAAACTAAACTTCAGCTTCTCTTGTATGCAGTGGGAATTCAACACTGTGGTTGCATCTTGGAATAGCTAACTTGGTGTTTTATTTTTCCTCGTCTGCTCAATCTCTCTTTAATTAGTGCCACATCCGTCGTACGTGGTCATGCCTTTCTCGGTGGATGGGATTTAATCTCTGACCTTACCATAACATAGGAATAGTTTACTCATTTTTGGTTCTTAGTATCCTCTTGTATGCACGACTAGGTGTATATACTAAGATTCTGGTGGGATCTCTCGTTTTGTTGGCATCCAAGGATAGTGGGGGTTTACTCTATCATATGATTTCCGGTTTACACTAGGTGCACTATCATTTGTTAGCTGGGTTGAGTATTCGGGTTCAGCCTATTTAAAAGTATCACTCATATGTTTACATTTTAGATGGGTTGGATAAGTCTAGCCTGCAAAATAAATGGATTCTTTTTTTCAAGGTTCATGTCTTGCATGTAAAAGCCCGTGAATAAAATGAACCGGTCTACAGATTCAAATATTAATTTAAAAAAACATTTTTATTTAAAAATGAAAAATATATAAAATTAAAAGAAAAAAATTGACTTTGTTTTTTAAGTTAAAATCTATCACATTTAAATATATTAGCATTTTAAACATAATAAAATAATAATAACAACAACAACCTAAATTAAAGATCAAAATCTTAACATAACAAATTAATAATATTTGCACAATGGATTTAGGAGGATTAAACAGATAGTCCGCTAGTATACAAATAAAACCCACTAGATCTTTGAATTTAACGGGTCAGACTCAGAAACTTAATATACTTATATAGACTATAAGAAAAGAGACTTGTTATTCGCCCAATCCATGAACTTAAAGGGCCGATTTGTAGACTTGAATTCGTATACCCACCCCCATTTGTTATTATTAGCACTTGTGCAGTTATTAAATGTCATATTTGCCTATCTTAAAAAAAGTTGTGAGAATGAAACCTAGACCCCCCTAGCTACAAGCTCATATATACTTGAATTGAACTAGTTTTTCTAGTGAGACGTTACTCTTTCATGGTAGTTGAGTACAATGGAAGAGGTAGTGATAATTATAACGAATTTTTACTTCAAGTTAGAAGAGATTTTATATAATAACAATATATTATAATAAGAAGATAATTGTGTAAATGAGAGAACTCTTAATGATCGATTGTGTTTGATTATGGATTGATGGCGATTAACAATCAAAATGAATTGTTACTAATCAATAGTCACATCATCATGAGAGATGTGAGAGTCCTTGTGTGTATACAATCTTACCTAGGATCAACCTAAACCCTACCAATAGGTGGGGTGTTTAAGGGCTTTAAAGAAAAGATTAAATCTTAAATACTACTACTTTTTTTATCCTTTTTATAAGAAACAACATAATAATATATTTTATATTATAATTTATTTTTTATATGAAAAGATCGAGGGTAGTATTAGACTAACTTTGAGATATGTGTTCATATGGGAGGGGTGAGTTGATGCCATAATAAGATATCTTAGTTGAGTATCAAGATGATCTATAATCAGGTCACATATGTTTTCTTAAAGTGAGATGTCTCAACATGATTATTTGGTAACCATGTGAGAAATGTGCATATTAGGAGTGTGCTTGTTTTTCCATTGGAGTTACATTGAACAAAATTTTTCACTTTTCAAGATAAATACTAGAAGAAAGGAGAAAATTAAATTGACATTTAGTTTCAAGTAATTAAAAAATAAACACAGTACAACATTTACCCTTTTTTCCCTCGTTACAACATTCACCTTATGATTTTTGAGAATTATGTCCTTAGAATAGGAACTCCTCAAGAACCCATCCTAAAGTACTCATCTTTTAAAAATGAAATACAATATGCAACAAACTTACAGCATGCCAATTTATTGGATGATTATAACATAGTTTAATTATTCTTCAATATCGAAATAAAATGTTGGTAAAAAATCGAAATAAAATGAAATATCGTAGCTTAATTGACTTAATAAAATGAAATAGCGTAGCTTAATTGACCTAATTATTCTTGTATTATTATTTTCTTTCTATATTGAATTTAATTTCCAGTGATGTTATTTAAGGATAAAGTAAAAGATTAGGCACCGACATGGCCATAAAGAAAAGGTGTTGACCGTACCCCAAGTCTACATCACTTGGGTGAATTGAAAATATAGATTCAGACTCCATTTTGAAGCATCATATATAGTCTATGACACTGCAAAATGCTACTATATCTATATCTGTATTTTTTGGTCTAGCTCACATCACAACTTCACGACCTTATAATAGCCACTTGGATCCAAAACTGCTGGTCTTGGAAATCCTAGGTGCGCACTAGGTAACCATGTAATTAGGAAATCATTCTAGTTTTTAAGTGCAAATGTCCAAATAATTTCCTCTAAAGAAAAAAAAAGTCCAAATAATTAATGAACCTCTGATTACGTTGTACTATAACGATTCAAACAAGAAAGGGATGAAATATTTACATTAAAGTGTAACTGTTTAATCAAGAAACATACGCAAATTGCCGTTGATCCGTAAACAGAAGGTGGTGTTGGCCAATATTTAAAAGCGAAAAGTACTCCTCATAAGAGCTTAAACCAAGCTCGTGTTCATGCTCATCACATCTTATATAATGCTGTATCATAATTTTAAAGGGCCACCTATAGGTCATCTCTATTTTATTTTTTTTATGGGCATATTTCATCTCTATTCAACTACTAATTAACTAATTTGTTTTAGACCCAAACCAATCATGCAATTTTATTAATTATTATAAATATTAGCAATTACTTTATTTTGCCGGCCAGAAGTTTAATAACCGAAAATAGATAATGTCATCAATCATAATTCAGAACAAGCATTTGTAGCCACTCATTCCTAGCAACTCGGACAAAAAACATAAATCTCAGTTTCCTATTCGTTGACATTTTTTATTTAGCATTACCAAAAGCATTTTAAGCTGCTTTCGCATCCTTTTCTCTAGCAAATACCCTTTCAAAGTGATGTGTCCACAAATTTATATTTGCATATTCACCATTTTCTCTATCAACTAATTAAATAGCATTAAATTTGTTTTTAAAGCTTGACTATGACAACTCCTATTCGGAAACAATTATTTAAATTTATATGCATTTAATCATTGTTTTCTTTCAAGAGTTATTTAAATTGATTTTATATATATTTCTTTTATACCAATAATAATTCACATACTTCCAAATTTGAAGGTCATATCCCTGTGTAATTTTTAGAAAAATCAAGGAAATATTATCCTTTTTTTGGACGGTTAAGCTTGGGGATATTTATAAAGAAGTTAAATAATTGTGCGGATTGGCTTGTCAAGAAGCTATTGATGCAGTTTCTCACATGATTTTGGAGGTTCTTCCCCTTCAATCGAGTCATATTCTCGTGGTTGATGCTTCTGGAATAGGCTATCGCAGCTTCTGGATTGGTTAGTGATCTTTATTCTCTACCGTACCAATTTATTTTTTGACGGTCTATGGAGGTCAAATAAAGTCGTTGAGGTTTGATTTAGTTCAAAGTTTAGTATAGTAGATTTTGGGAGACAAAAAACTCTGGTTAAAGAATTAAACTAAATATAACAATAATATTTTAAAATAAATTAAAAAGAATGATTTTGTTTGAATGTTAAAGTGGTTAATTTTTAAAGACTAAGTATAAGTATATTTTTAAAATTCTTTTGATTTCTACATTTAAATTAATTTAAGCTATCACATTTTTTAAGTCAGTTATCACATTTTTTTTAATTGCCATGATAGATAAATTAAACTTTACTTTTTTAAGCATGTGAATGATCACAACAAAAAAATATTTATTAAAAAATGGTTCTATCTTTATCGACATATTTTTTTATTTCTTATTTTTTTTTACAGTAGAATCAAGTACTACAGTACTTACAATACTAATTAAGAAATGAAAAGATAAGTTTTTCCAAATTCAGATAACTATGCATTATACAAATATTTTGTAAACTAGGGTAATACAACATATAAGAAATAAAGTAAAAAAATATTTAAGAAAAATGTGTAATCACCACCAAATGCATTACCCACCAAGAGAAATGCTGGCCAGGCATTATAGTCCTACACTAGAACACAATAGTGCAATACTACAATATACCTCAATATTGATATTATATTGGCATGACAATATTTTACACTAAGTATTATAAAATAAAGAAAGGTAAATAAAGAAAAAGTATTATAAAATAAGTGTTGCAATAGTAAAGATAAAAGATAATAAAATTTAATATAAAAATAAAATTACTCAATATCTTTTAAGGAAATACTTATTTTTTTATCCCATAAAAAAAGAAAGCTATAAATATTATATTAATATTAATATACACTTTATACAGTGTATTATAAAATATTATATTTATTCCATAACATTACAAGTACCCCACACCCTTTTTTTATTTTAGAAAAAAAAAAAAAAAGTATTGACAACACAAGGAATTTGAGACATCAATCAAGTGGGTGAAGGGAGGGTCCCCTATATATAAGTTGATAGAGCATGCAGTGCAATGCCAGCGGGGAAGGTACGTGTCTCTCACTCTCAAACACCGAACCCCACATTCTAAAGTAACAACAACGCCGGAGAATGACGTCACACTCCCACTACCCACCCGACCTAGACGCCGACTCCGTCTCCTCCTCCCCACGCTCCGACCACTTCCACGACGCGCCGCCCCGTGTCCGCTTCATGTGCAGCTTCGGCGGCAAGATCCTCCCCCGCCCCCACGACAACCAGCTCCGCTACGTCGGCGGCGACACCCGCATCGTCGCCGTCTCCCGCTCTATCACTTTCTCCGCCCTTATTCTTAAACTCTCCAAACTCTCAGGTCCAAATAAACACCAATTTTCTTTTATATACTAGTACGTTACTTTGTATCTCCACACAGTGATATCCATAGCGACATATTCAATTTATCCCTAAAAATTAATTGTTAGTTTTTTTAAACCGAAAAATTTGAACTCTCAATCTCTTTATTCTCTTTTTCATCAATTAGCAACTATACCAACCTTATATCTTGTTCATTTACATAGTTTCCTGAGGTTTATTAATTTTGTTGTGTTTGATTGAGTACAGGCATGAGCAACATAACTGCCAAGTACCAGCTCCCGAACGAGGAGCTGGACGCGTTGATCTCGGTCACCACGGACGAGGACGTGGAGAACATGATGGACGAGTACGACCGCGTCACACACAATCAGAACCCGCGATCGGCGCGGCTCCGGCTCTTCCTCTTCCCCGAAGGAGAAGACTCCCGCGCCAACAGCATCAGCTCGCTCCTAAACGGCTCAGCCAACCGCGAAAACTGGTTCCTAGACGCTTTAAACGGCGGCGTTTCGGGCCTCGAACGTGGCCGCTCCGAAGCCTCCTCCATGGTCTCCGAAGTACCCGATTACCTCTTCGGGTTAGACAACTCGGAAGAAATTACAAATCACCAACACCAACGCGACCCGCGACCCAAACCCGTTCTCCAAGACAGCGTTTCCGTTACGGATCCGGGTTCACCCGCCCCGGTTGTCTCGTCCCCTTATTGTTCCACGTCATCAGCGCCGCACGTGCCTTCTCTCCCGAACCTTCCCCATGTTAAAACCAAACCTTTAAACTTAAACCCGGTTCCTGATACACACTTCAAGGAAAATCAACCCGAACCTGAAACCGAGCCTCAACCGAACCTCTATCTAAATCCAAATAACCCTGTCATTCACTATCCTCCAGAAGCTGCTTATTCGGTAAATCCGGTTCCGGTTTTCTATGTTTCCGGTCCGGTTCGACCGGGAACTGTTCCGGTTCCTATGCAAACCCCTTACCCCTACGTTCAACAACCATATCATGCTGTGATGCCACCTCAGGTTCCAATCGGGTACCATCATTTGGTTCCGGGTTCGGGTCAATTATATGGGGCGGGCGTGAGGCACGTGACCCCACTGCAACCTTACAGCCCCTCCGCCGCGGTGGTTCATGATGGTTTGAAGCAGCATGGGTATCATCCCGTGCCGAATACCGGTTCGGTTCCGGTTCACCCGGTTACACCGATGACGGGTTCGGTTGAACCGCAGAGAGGTGGAGCGGAGTTTGTGGCGGGTCGGGGCCCCAGCTCGTTAAATAACTGAACCCGTTTTGCTTAGGGAATGGATGCTGAATTATTCCTATGATCATGCAAATGGGTAATTCATGTCTATAGTACGTGCCTGTATGCAAATGGGAAATGGGAAATTTGAATGCATTACAAGCCAAAAATGGTAATTACATAAAATTGTTTGAGAAAATCATTTCAAGTTGTATATTAAAAAGGAAAAATGTTAATAAATTATATTTCATTATGCTACCAATAATTTATTGTTTTTTTATTATTCTCGGATATATCAATAACAATTTGCAGGTTTTTATTGGTTTTCTTTTTGTTAAAAAAAAATATTTCTAAAAATTTAAGAAAATCTTGAATATCTTCTTTCCATTTTTAATTTATTCTGTTTTTCCTCCATTATTCAAATATACTCGAACTAAAATCATCTCTCTTCAATTATGGAATCTTTTGAGCTGATCTCAACTTATCTAAAGGAACGAGCTTTGAATTTTTCCTATTAAAGAAATGAAACAAACAACCATATTTTATGACAACATGGAGAGATATTGGATAAGGAATGTATTACGCTTATCATTACTAAGTGTTGCTGTTGTAAAGAGTTTAGCTTTAGGCTTTGGTTTTCTGTACCAGAATTTCCTAGGAGCTCATATGGTATCTACAGTGAATGTGTATTATTTTAGTTTTAACTTTTTAAATGCATTTTAGTTTTAGTGTTAAAGATTACTTAAGTAGAAAATATATATAGATGATTTGCTTTACTAAATTTATACACATTGATACAAATTAATTACAAATTTCTTCTTGTTTACCTCATCTTTATTCTTAAAATATATATGAAAATTTAAGATTATGTTAAAGGAAATTAAGTAAGTAGCTAGAGGCCTAGGGCACCATGCTCATCATCATCTAATGTTATTGTCACCATCTATTTTCGCGAGTGCCACTAGTGCATTATTTTGGAACATAATACATAATTTAATAGAAATATTGTCCAGTATGTAAACATTTAATTAACCATCAGCGTAAAGTTTTTTTTTTCTGCTGTAACTTTTATTTTTTCAATCACATGTTAAAGATATGATTTATTGATATAAATTTCTAATTTATTTAGAAATTAAATAAAATAAAAAAATATCCATAATATTACACGTAAGTTTTATCTATTAAAAAAAGGACCAAAAAATTGATCAAGAAAGTTAAAGAATAGAAAATGCATTAACCAATGCAATAGCTAGTAGCATAATGTACAGCTGACATAGGCCATATGATGATGAAACACAGGCACTCAGGCAGTGAGTGTAGATACACTGCGTTCAACCTCCATGCCCCTTTTTATAATAAAATTGTATGGCTTATATGTCTTAACTCATGATTCTTATATGGTAATTTTGTAGCATTCTACAAATCATGAGCATTTAATAACATAGTGTGTTTTTTCCCCTACACATATTTTTACACAGGTTAATGTTTTTTTTACTGCACACGGGTTAATGTTAATATGTAGTACCTATTTTTTTTAGTGAATATATGTGTAGTACCTTCTACTTATTTATGTTAGTTTCAGAAGAAATAAATGTGATTATGTGAACTCAAATAAAATTAGGTTGAAATGTTAGGATAAAAAAGGGCATAAATGTTCATTCAAAATCTATTGCTAATATTTAAGTTATATGTATTAAACTCTATTTTAGGTAACTAACTATTTTAATTTTGATAGATAATATACTTTTTTTTTGTTACATGATAATATATTATTTAAAATATACGTAAAAGCTTGTTGTTAGATAATATACTAAAAATATCCAATTTCAGACATGATAAATTGATATCAGATGTCAACCTTTAAGTTACACCTGCTACAACACTTGATAATTAATTTCATGTAAATTATGAAATTAACTAATCTAACCATTAAGTTGAAAGTTCTTATAAAATAGATCAAAATTCTAAAATTTCATGTAAATAAAAAAGTAATTGCTATATCATGGAATCGTGGGTAGAGAGTGATAACTTGAAGATACCATGGAAGATTAAACTGCTAATGTGGAGAATGGTGAGGGCCGGTTTGTCTTCCATTACAGAAGAGACTGGAAACAAATTAAAGGGGTCTCATGTCCTGATATATGTGAAATAAACTCCAAAAATTATTAAATCAGAATCTAATTAAGAAGTTTCAGGTTATGGTTGAGGCAACAGAGGGGCTCACTAATCTGATCTTCAAATTTCAAGTTCTTCAAGACTGGCAACAACATGGAGCAAATAAAGATCATGTTCAGACAAGAGAATCGCGCCCCAAAGCAAGTTAATTTGGAGGAAATTACCAACCGAAGGAGATTTCAAATGTAATTTATGGATGTTTCCAAGCACTTTCAACTTAATTAGAGGAGTGATAGCAAAATACTATTTAAGCCACACTTTTTATTATTATTTATTTATTTTTATATAAATTAAAATAATTATGTTGAATGAGAGCGATTTTAGGAATTATTTTTCAGAGTGTTTTTACGAGTTTTCTTTAGATGGGAGTGTTTTTTTTTTTTAAAAAAAAAAATTAACATCCTATCTCTTCTAATTTATCATTTTTATTTCTAAATAAAATTTCAATATTTTTTTAAAAAACATTATCAATAATTAAAAATAATCTTACAATATGATAATAAACTATTTATCATAAATTAAAAATATAATATATATTTTAAAATAAAATAAACATTTATCCTTTACACAAGTTAGAATACTAGTTTTTTTTTAAAATTATAAAATTATTAAAAACATTAAATAAAATATTTAATCCATAAATTTTTATGATTTATAACAAATTTCAATTAGTAGGATATTGAGATATTAAAAAAAAACGTATGGTAAGTTGCTTAAAAAAAGTGGTAAGAATGTTGCTATCATTTCTCTTCAAATTAAATAAATTCAAAAACAAAGGTAAAAAAAAGACAAATACAAAAACAAAATGAGAAAAGTACATTGATGGTAGCTTGGTGATTGAAGCAACAAGGACATGCACATATGATTTTGGGATTTCATTCTCAAATCCTGAAATGAAAACCCTACAAAGTACCAAGCCTCACCATCTCCCTTGACCGAAAAAAAGAAAATTGAAAAAGGCTATTCTGAATCTCATGCGTTGAACAACGTGCCAAATGTTATGTCTAATGATTTAGTTTATGTATATAACTTTGATTCAAGCATCAAGCAAAGCTTTCATAGCTCAGTTGGTTAGAGCACCCGTTTAGTAAGCGGGAGGTCTTGAGTTCGACTCTCAATGAAAGCATTGTTGTTTTACTTTGCCATAATTGTTTTATTTTTACTCCAAAATAAATGGTGCTGAATTTCTTAAATCTTTTCATCAGAAGAAACTTTCTATTAGGAGCCACGGAGTACTTAATGGTTTCTTACAAATTATTGAACCTTCTTATACAAAAAATGGAGACTATAAACATTAGACTTAATTGAACCCAACAACAAACATATTGTTCCAAAATTCTGTAAGAATCGGGCCCTTCAAGTGCATGAATAAGTTCAAATTATGAACACTCAATCTATTGAACAGATGCACAACATGATGGCATTCTTGTACCATCATAAAACTAATCAAACTATATTACTGGGATGGCAAAATTATAACTACCCTATTAGTTGAAACTGAAAGAAGATTATGCACATGAGCATATTAACATCTCCCTCCCCAAAGGGAATTTGTAACAGAACAATGTTGTTCTCTGTGCTTAATTGTTAACAATTTGTTTTGTTTCCTAGTGCTTCCAACAACATAGTCCTTAGTATGAACCTTCTATAAATGCATCAAGGAATGCTCATTACATTTCTTCTCAGAAAGAAATTCAATGGGAACTTGAAATGTGTGGCGAAGATACATGGTAACTGAATTTTAAGATGATGAAGTGTTGTTTCAAATCTTCCTCACTACCTTGAATTAAGGTGGACTGCTGACATTTGTGTTTGTTTTTGTTTCCAATGAACTTTCATCGTTGACGGAGACAATAGAAGGAGGATTTAACTCGAAAAATCCTTTGCTTTTTTGGCTAAAGCCACCAATGCATATTTTGTCACCCCGACCATGCCAAGTTCCATCTCGAACATTGTTCATCTCAAGCGTTCTAGACTCCTGCATCATATTACCAAGATGCAAATGTTTAGTATCAGGATTGACACTAGTTATAGTATGCTCCATTTTGGTTATGGCCACCATTAATTTTATGCATATTATAACATCTTTTTGAGCATATCCAATGCAAGTTTTGGAGAGTTTTTTAAGTTTGAGAACTGGTTTTTATTCAGGATCAGTATAGGATGACAATTACACGGCTTCCAGCTGGAAGAGCATGTTCTTGTACAAGCAACCAGATCTTATGATTAAAAAAGCACTTTGTGACATAATATGTAGGACTCATTTTAAGTTCTTAGATGATTTGCACTATTGTTAAAAAGTTCTTAAATATGACGTGCATAACAAGATTTACTAAAAACTAGAAAGAGAACATGTGCACAGCACGGGCAGTGAGAGAAATTGGAAAGACAAGAAAAAAGAAAAAAGCAAAGCAGAACAGAGAGCCCGTTTTTCAATAAACAAAAAATAATAATAAAAGGTGAGAGTGTAGTTTTGTGACAGCTGAAATATTGTTTGGTTGCTGGACAGTTTTATAAAATACTATTGATGAGTTAAGAACATTCACCTTAAGGACACATACTAGTTTTTGTCAAATATGAAAATCAAAATATATAATTCAAGACAACTTAATTGAGAAGGGAAGGAGATTTCAAAAATGACCTGACATAATGTACAACAAGGACAGGCGAAATGGTAAACGCAATCGTCCATGGAACTATCACTACCCTGAAAAGGTTACAAATAAATAGTGCATTAGTTTGTCAAAGTATATATCACACTAAAAGCAAATGAATCAATAACTCTGTAATATTGCATTTCAATCCACAGAGTAGGAAGTTATATGACTCAATGTCAACCATATTTACCCCACTAATGCACATGGATGCAGAAACACATAAAATTTTCTGAATCCCCCATCAATAAATCCAAACAAATCATACTGAAAAGTGTTGGAGTACAAGTGTGAATTCCCAACAAAAAGATCAGAAGCAACACAACAGAATAGTTTAACTAATACTCAGTAACTTCATAATTTTATATGATCGAATAATAGTACTGATTTCATTGCAGATATTTATAGTAACTGAGTAAGTATTACACAATTATAAAACAAACAAAAGATAAGACCCGTGATGCAAAGAAGAAAACATTTACACACCTAACAACATTGTATTCATAAACAAGGAAAATGTTACAGAAAATAGTCACCATGATGTTGAATTTCTTTCTTAAACGTGTCCGGAAGAATCCTAAATATGCTCCAACAGAAACAACGAAGGCAACAGTCAGGTACAGATAACAGTGACGTCTCGTGACAGCAAAGGCAATGAAGTTAAGAAAGGCACCAACAGCAAGAAGAAAATAAATTGCTGCCTGCAAGATAAGGCAAGGAATGAAGTTCAAAATTACCTATAGAAAACTGTCAATTCTAAACACAGAATCACTTTTCAGACTTCTAAACTAACTATGTTTTTTTTTTATAACTTTTACCAACCCAAACGATGTTTAATCAACTTTCCAATCAATGCTAATTTTGTGTAAATACCTGAATATAGCAAGAACCAAAACCAGCTCTCTTCATGTTTTTCCCAAATCGGTAGCAAGGACAACTGTAACACCCACCCAAATGAACTATTATTATTTTCAGACATGAAAATATACTGGAAAAAATAACTGATGCAGAGAAATATTGAAGCTGCACTCTATAACAAATAACTTAATAGGACAATAAAGGACTAAAATAATAATAAAAAAAAATCTTTTTATATTAGCTAAGCTCATCTCAATACCTTTTCTACAAAAATAATAATATAAAAAGTCTTTTTTAATCTGTTACATTTCATCAGAAAATAATATATATAATCCAAAAGACAAGACAAATTAACCTCTCAAAATGAACCATTCTCTGAATATATATCCCATAAGAAAAAGAAGTACATAGCAAAATTTGTATTATAAACAATTCATTACCACGTGGATTCAATAGCTATGCGATGATCATCAAAACAATCAAGAACTTCACCCTCCCACATCCTCAGAACACCACCAAACTCACCACCCTCCTCCTTTTCTTCTTCTTCTTCTTCTTCTTCTTCCTCTTCAGCTCCCAGCTTTCCCCATTTTCCATGTGCAGCTCGCAAAGCCACTGTGGAACAAAGCATGTCAAAGTCCAAAACCGCCACACCCTCCACCAACCTCTCTTTGACTTCTTCCTCCATTGCCCTCTCTTGCTTCTTCTCCAAATCCCCCATTGCACCAAATCAAATTAAGTTCCCTCTACACGCACCTTTGGTGGCTTTGCTTTGTGGGTTTTCAATATAATCAATAAAAGAAAGAGAAAAAGTTAGTTATTTATATTATTATTATTAAAAGAACAAGATAAGATAACAACGATTCTTTTGTTGCTGGCTGTGCGTTGACACGTTCATGAATCTCTCTTAGGTTGGCGGGAAATTATTGTTGTAGGACCTAAAATATGTATCCATTATAAGGAGTGCAGCTGTTGCCACGTGGAAAGTGGAATATAGTAGCTGTGTTTTGTTTTCTCCACTTTTATACGAAATTAACGGTGTGCTAGCTGCTACCAATTTGTTCTTATCTTATTTGCACTACAATTGAGAAAATACTTTATAGTAATTAATTAACTAATTGGCTACCAACAAGTTTAAGTATCTGGTAGATGACTGGTTTCTTAACTATGCTGTTATCTGAAGGTGTGTAAGAAAATGATTTTGTTGAAAAAAAATAAAATTTATTTTAATGATTTTTATGTTTTGAGGATTAGTTTCATTTTTTTGGGCTATGAGAATATCTACTTACAGCTAAAAAAACAATAACCAGTTGGTTTTTGGTTTCTACGTTTTGTTTTAGCAGTCAGACAGAGTTTGCTAACAATAAACGAAATCGAATATTAGAAGCCAATTCCATACTTAACTACCAAAAATAGAATCCACTTCATGCCATATTGCCTCCTCGAAAATTTGCTTTGCGTAGGATAGGGAAAGGTAGGATAATGGACAAACTTATAAGACAACGGGACAAGAACATCATCACTGAAATGGTATTATTATGACAGATTGAATTGAATATTATCGGGTAATTGCAGAAGAATCGTGTGTAATGATCGTAGTTGGAAATGGAGTATTAAGTAAGAGGTTGTTATAAATCTTTTCAACACAAAATTAAATTGTGTGTGAGATTAATTAGTTTATAATATTTATTATTCACACATTAACAGTTTATGTACCTCTAAACTAATCTCAGAAACGATTTAATTTTGTGTTGAAAAAATTTATAATAACCTTTTACTTTAAAACACCAACTACGATCTTTACAATGTGTGAATAATTATTTTGAATTTTTTGGTCAACAATATATGATTATAGATTCATGATTTGTTGACCAAAAAATCATGACTTTAATTATAAAAACTATTTTGAATTTAATTCCAAAGTTGTAAGATCAAAATTGTAAAAATATTATTATAATAATTATTTTTGAATTTAATTCTAAAATTGTAAATTCCATAATAAAGTTTGACTTGCTTGAAAATAACATTATAAATATAATAAACATTGACTAAGGAAATTTTGTAAGTAGATTAAAGTTTGAGGTCTTCAAGATCTCAGCTAATAAGATTTAGATAACGCAAAAAGTGAGTGAATATTTACTAAAGATACCTTGACATTCAAATAAGTAACGATTCAAATGTGGGAGGTTTGGGTAGCATGAGATTATGTGAGTGTTTGTTTGTAAATGTTTTTTTTTTAAGTATTCTCATGTATTTTAAGAAAAATATATTGGATTAATAATTAAATATTTTTATATATCCAGGGAATATTTAAAATATATGTTTGGTTCATATTATTTATTTTCCTAAAAATATATGTTATATTATTTAAATATCCTTTTGTATTAAAGAAATTATTATATTTTATATCAACAATTAATTATATCATGAATCAATCCTATATAATGCCAATGTTCTGCATCACTCAAACATACATATATATGAAATTAAATTCTAAATTAAAACACAGTTGAAAATGCTTTGCACATTGTATAATTTTCAAGTGGATATCATCAAGCCAAAATAAAATATGATTTATATAGTAGCGAGAATATAACACTAACGAGAATAATAGAATTGGCATGTAAGTAGACGAGTAGTGGATAGTAGATATTGGTAGCAAGAGTATTAGCGTGTTTGGTTGGGCTTTCAGCCCACTTGACGTGCTTCAACTTTGAAGCTAAAAATACTAGCTTTTGTGTTATTTTTTTAAATTTGGGCATGGATTTGTTACAAGACGTGAATCTTGACTTGAAATCAAACACCTACTATAATAGTATTTTTAAGCAATAAATCAGACTTCCATCACATAGGAATCCACCTTGACATTACTCACAAGAAATCAAATCAATAGAAAAATAAAATAAACATTACTAACAAATATGAGAAAACATATTTTTGTCTTTATATTCTTAGAAATCCAATAAGATTATGTGAAGCAAATGCTCCATAGATTTTAATTCCCAGGTCATCTCAAACTCGACATTGTTTTTATTCTATTATGTCATCAAAGTATCATTTTGATATTCTCATTCTCATAGTCCTCAAGTACATCATTTTGATGTTATCTACTCAATGTAGCCTTTGATAGATTTTTCGAGCAAGACCTTCTTAATGTTTTTGCAATATGGTAAAATTGAGATCTTCATAAGGAGACACTAACTTCATCAATAGATAGGTTTCTTTCAAATCTTGTGAAGTTTCTCACTTGAAAGCATAGTTGAGACATTCATTATGAGCTTGCTACGAACTCATCAGAACACTTGACATGTTTTGCTTTTTGTATATCTTTCATTTGTAGATATGTTGCCTTGCATAGGTTTCCTGCATCTGATGTTGAGCTTTGAGATAGTTCTTTGATGTAGATGGAAGGCCACTAAATGTTTTTCTTACAAGAATGCTTTGATGAGATGACATGATAGACTTGTATTCCAAACATTTTGGTGCGAGCTTGTTGTGTTTGCTATTATTTTTTTTATTTATTTCTTTGACCCTTTGAATGATCAAAATGACTTTTGATGTCTTTATGAAAGTTATAGAGAATGATATCCTTGACATTCAAGCACTGGTCTCATGTCATTTGGACCACTACAACATAAGCAATCTTCAAAGCATTGTAGTTGTGTTATATCATGCCGACAAAATGACATCTTTATCTTAATCATCAATTTACTCCAAGATACAAGCCATATTAGCTCACAACTTCTTTATGAAGGATGTAGATATTCTATTAGCTTTCCACAAACACTAAGATCGTCTCAAATAAACTTCTATAGCTAAAGCAATCTTCAATTTACTGCACATATCAAGCTGTCCAGGTATATTATCTTTTGCAACTTTAGGCTCAATTTTATTGATGATCTAGGTTGTATCAGATCATGACTTGTTCATGAAAGATGAAGATCTTTCTTTAATATTTCCATATCCATCAAGAACAACTCAATTGCATTTCTGAAACTCCAGATACAATGTCTAGAGTAAACTTATTCTATCAATGAAATTTCATTCTAAGTGTGTTGCAACAATGTTGTTCTTTATGTTATGTTCATTGTTCAAAACTTCATGTTTGCAATATTTTTCTTGTCCTTTAGTTGTTGATCACTTCTCATGGCTTGAAGTTTTTATCTTCATCCAATGAACGTGTTGATTTCTTCATTGTAGTGCACAACCAAAACCACTTTAAGTCTTCATTTGACCTTTCAAGATTATCATTCTTTTTTGAGTGACTCATGATAGCCTTGAGTTTTCTTCAATTGTTATTCTTCCTAGAACTTGTCTTTTTTGAATACACATAAACAAATTCATCAGTAGGCATAAACTCAGAAGGCTTATGATTTGTGTTCAGGAGATTTGTCATAATTAAAACACCAAGGTTTTGGACTCAATAGTTTTCGATCTCCTCAGTCGTCTTCAACAACATGATATTCAAATGGGTTGTTATCCTTTATAGTAAATGGTGAAATCGAAACAACAAAGTTTGGGACCAAGTTGATACAAATCCAAAAACAATAGCAAATTATTTATCTGAGTGCTTATCAGTTCGTGCTCCCACTTCCACTCACGCTTCATGTTCATCTTCTTCAACCACATTGTGGTCTCCTCCAATATCGGGCTCCATAAAATGCAACCTTGATGCTACCATATTCGAAGATCAAAACAGTTTCAACATTGAGATTTGCTTGAAAGATGGTCATGGTTCTTTTATAAAGGCTAGAACTGAGTTTCACCTAGGTATTCCTCAAGCTTAAGAAGTTGAGGCTTTTATACTCCAACAAGCTCTTATTTGGACTCAACAACAACAAATTCAAAATATAGTCTTTGAAGTTTATTCAAGACACTCTAATGCAACTAAGTTGGGTCAAAGTGAATTTCATTCTCTTATTACCAGATGTAGGAACCTTCTTTTTTCATCTCAAAACTTGTGAATGTTTAGTTAAGAGACAAGTTAATCTTGTGACCCACAAACTTGTTAGGACATCAAGATTCCATACCAACTCTCATAATTTCATTCGTATTTCACACCACTGCATTCATCACTATCCTTAATAAAATGATATGATTATCTTTATTTAAAAAACTATTTATTAAATAAATTCAATTATATTTATACTCAATTAATCACTTATTCAAGTAGATGTGTATTGTACAATTCTTGAATATAGGATAATATTTTTCCTAATATTTTAACATTCACATAATACAGAGGACTGTGCCTCAGCTAGTAAATAAGTTGAAGAAGAAATATTCCATACAATATTATTTCTATATTGGTGTTCTTCTTCTCCAGTCTCACACGCTCCCTTCTTCTTCTTCTTCTTCTTCTTCTTCTTCTTCTTCTTCTTCTTCTTCTTCTTCTTCTTCTTCTTCTTCTTCTTCTTCTTCTTCTTCTTCTTCTTCTTCTTCTTCTTCTTCTTCGATAATTATAAAAAAGTATCATCCCATTTTTATTATTTTAGGTAAGTCCCAGGTCTCTTTTCAATCTTTTGTTTTTTCACGATTCTTTTTCCGTTTCTTTTCTTTGTGATTGAAAATTTCACCACAACGTGGATCATCCCGACAAAAAAATATTCCAAAGTTTAGGTTGGTACATGGAGTCTTCGCATTTTCATCGGGAGCCATGAAATGATCGATTAAGGATTTTTTTTTTTAAATTACTAAATCAGGATAAATCTTAAATAAATACTTATAAATATATAAATTATTGAATATAACACGACTTTGAATTCAAAGTCATAAATTATTTTATGATTTTCTTACCTAACAAAATTTATATATTTTTTTTAAAATATGATTTCTAAATTATTTACGACCTTAAAGTTTTAAATAATTTTATTTAAATTAATATTTTTATTTTTAGTTTTATTTTATATTTTTTATATTTTTTATATTGTTTTATTTAATATTTTTTTCTTTCTTTTATCTTTTATTTAACATTTTTTATATTATTTTAATGTTAAGGATTTTCTTCATGTTGTGGTAGATTTCAACGTGTTCAATTTAAAGTACATATAATCATAGCTTCATTTCATTGGTGTTTTATTTATAGAAAATATATTAAATAAAATAATATATAAAAATATTAAATAAAACTAAAATTTTATTTAAATTAATATTTTTATTTAATATTTAATATTTTTTAATATTATTTTATTTAATATTTTTATATTTTTCTTTATTTTTTATTTAATATTTTCAATATTATTTTATTTAATATATTTTTTGTAAATAAAACACTAATAAAATGAAATTGTAATTATATGTATGACTTTAAAATCGAGCTCGTTGGAATATATTATAATTAGGAAAAAAATCCTTAATATTAAAAGAATTTAGAAAATATTAAATAAAATATAAAAAGTAAAAAAAAATATTAAATAAAAAATATTAAATAAAAAAATATTAAATAAAACAAAGAAATAAAAATATTAATTTAAATAAAATTATTTATGATTTTAAAGTCATATTAAAAAGAATTAAAAAATCATAATTTTTTTATAACTTCAGTAAAAAAAATCCTAAAATAATTTAGGACTTTAAACTCAAAATTTATGAAATATCTTACAACTTATTCTTTTTTTGTTATTTATTTAAAATTTACTCTTATTTTAATAATTTTTTTTATAAAAAAAAGTACATGGTTTCGCCGTTAAAGTCTATATATTACTCAAACTTAATAAAATACATTCATTGAATACAACTTGCCAATTCTGAGGGAATAAAAATTGAAAAGAAAATATTATTCAATAAGTATCTGCTACGTAGAAGATTCCCACTGTCAAGTTTCAACCTCGTGCTTCATTAACAACCCTCGTGCTTCAATATACCCATATCTTTTCACCTAATCATGTGCCTGCTCTTACAACTTACTGTTTCGTATTATTCAATTATCGGGTAAATAATGTTTTTGTCTCCTAAATTTGTAAATTCGTAACTATTTAACGAAAATTTCACTTAATGCTTACGTAAAAGGTTCGATAACTTTGTATGTTCTGTATATAATTTGATGATAGATTAATTTTTGAAATTTATAATTTAATGTGAAATCAATTATTAAAAATAATAATTTAATATTAAATAGATAAAATTATCACACGTTTTTTAGTTTTATGAACTCAGAATTTTTGTTTTTTTTCTAAAACTAAATGATTACCTATTTACATTTCAGGAATAAATATAAATATGATATTTATCCTTTAATTATCACTATCACCTAAACTGGTCAAAGTCAAACCCATTCTCACTATTTTCATCATTCACGACAACGTAGCAGGCTTGGTCATATAAGAGCAGCATTAGGCGGCGTTGAAGCTTGTTCTTTTTCATCTTTGATATTTATTTATTATTCACTCACTTTTCATTTCCAAAACACCAAACCACGTAGTCCTCTCTGTAATCCCAAGAAGGACACGGTCATGACCACCAAACGCAAACATGCAAATTTTCTGCTTCCTTTATTCTTCTTCTTCTTCTTCTGTTCTCACACTTTGTTCTCTCATGCAGCCGATTCCATCACAGGAGATACAGTAATCAGAGACAACGATGGTGGTGATACTTTGGTGTCCAAAGACCTCACCTTTGAAATGGGTTTCTTCAGTTTCGATAACTCTTCAAGATACGTTGGGATTTGGTACCACGAGATTCCGGTTAAAACATTCATATGGGTTGCAAACAGAGAAAAACCCATCAAAGGAAGAGAAGGTTTGATCCAAATCAAAACTGACGGCAACTTGGTTGTCCTCGATGGAGAGAGAAACGAGGTGTGGTCAACAAACATGTCAATTCCAAGGAACAACACAAAAGCTGTTCTTCGTGATGACGGCAACCTTGTTCTTTCGGAACACGACAAGGATGTGTGGCAAAGCTTTGAGGACCCAGTTGATACATTTGTGCCGGGTATGGCACTTCCAGTTAGTGCTGGAACGAGCATGTTCAGGTCGTGGAAATCAGCAACGGATCCTTCACCGGGAAACTACTCAATGAAGGTTGACTCTGACGGGTCAACAAAACAGATTTTGATTTTGGAGGGAGAGAAAAGAAGAAGGTGGAGAACTGGGTATTGGGATGGTAGAGTGTTCACTGGTGTCTCCGATGTGACAGGAAGCTCTCTATTTGGTTTTGGAGTAACCACAAACGTTGAAGGAGAAGAATACTTTACATACAAATGGAATAGCCCTGAGAAGGTGAGGTTTCAGATAACTTGGGATGGGTTTGAGAAGAAGTTCGTGTGGGATGAAGATGGGAAACAATGGAATAGGACACAATTTGAGCCTTTTAATGACTGTGAGCATTATAACTTTTGTGGCAGTTTTGCAGTGTGTGATATGGGTAACTCTCCTGTTTGTAGTTGCATGCAAGGGTTTCAGCCAGTGCATTGGGAGGAGTGGAATAATAGGAATTGGTCAAGGGGGTGTGGGAGGAAGACTCCACTAAAGGCTGAGACTGAGAGAGCTGCTAATAGTAGTTCTTCTGGAGCTGAGGTTAGTGTTGGAGAAGATGGTTTCTTGGAGCAAAGGTGTACCAAGTTGCCGGATTTTGCACGGTTGGAGAATTTTGTTGGTTATGCGGATTGTCAGAGCTATTGTCTGCAGAATAGTTCTTGCACTGCTTATTCATATACTATTGGAATTGGGTGCATGATTTGGTATGGGGAGTTAGTCGATGTTCAACACACTAAAAATAATCTTGGAAGTTTACTCAACATCCGTCTTGCTGATGCTGATTTAGGTAACAATAACAGAGTATTTTGTCTATATTTTCATTCATTGATTAGTTTTTTTTTTAATTTTTTTAATTTTGATTTACAAATCCATCTTACATCCCATCTTATATGCATTCTTCCAATTTTCAATGCACAAGAAAACATTTGCTTAGTACATTAAATAAGAAAATCTTCCCATATTGCATATGGGGGGAGAATATCTGTTAATTTGTTGTCTATGCATGAATATGATGGGAAGGGAAACATCACTTCAAATTTCAGACAAGTTCTCACAAGTTTCCCTGATTGTCAGGTTATAATTACAACATATGATTTCTCTGTTTTCTCTGTTTTCAAATACAGGCGAAGGGGAGAAAAAGACCAAAATTTGGATAATATTAGCTGTTGTGGTGGGGTTGATCTGCCTTGGAATCGTTATATTTCTGATATGGAGGTTTAAGAGAAAACCTAAAGGTAATATATTTATTTTCCTAAGTATTTTTTCTTATCCCTTTGATGAATGAATGACAAGGTGTTACACACTGTATTTTAATATTGAGTTCTATATACTCTCTCTTCCTTTCTATTTGGCAGCAATTTCCTCAGCTTCTGGTTACAACAACAATAGCGAAATACCAGTCTTTGATCTAACGAGAAGTACAGGCTTATCAGAAATTTCAGGTGAGTTAGGCTTGGAAGGGAATCAACTAAGTGGAGCAGAACTTCCATTGTTCAATTTTAGCTACATTCTAGCAGCAACAAACAATTTCTCAGACGAAAATAAGCTTGGGCAAGGGGGATTTGGTCCTGTCTACAAGGTAAGAATTTAACACTTTAACTGTTTAAGCTTACCTTAAGAATGATATTATTTGTACAACAACTTCTTCAACAATGGGAGAGAAAAAGAGAAAAGTATACCATATGATATGTGATGCAAAGAGATAGAGAAAAAGGTGGTGTTGTATAAATTGTTGTATGAATACACAACTCTTTTTGGTAATAAAGGTTAATAGCTTCATGTATTCCATTTACCAGGGGAAGTTTCCAGGGGGAGAGGAAGTAGCTGTCAAGAGGCTTTCAAGAAAGTCTAGCCAAGGTTTAGAGGAGTTCAAGAATGAAATGGTGCTAATAGCCAAACTGCAACATAGAAATCTGGTTAGACTATTAGGATGTTGCATTCAAGGGGAAGAAAAGATTCTGGTATACGAGTACTTGCCAAACAAAAGCTTGGACTGCTTTCTATTTGGTATGTTTGTTCTCATTAACTATGCTATGCATATGCTTTTTCTGCATTTTAATTTAAGTAGGAAACAGAAGCAATCATTGCATGTTCTTAACAATTGGCTTGTTCTTATAACATCATGGCAGATCCAGTGAAGCAGACACAACTAGACTGGGCAAGACGCTTTGAAATAATTGAGGGCATTGCAAGAGGGCTACTTTATCTGCACCAGGATTCAAGACTTAGAATAATTCATCGCGATCTAAAAGCAAGCAACATTTTGTTGGATGAAAGCATGAATCCAAAAATTTCAGACTTTGGCTTGGCCAGAATATTTGGGGGAAACCAAAATGAAGCCAACACAAACAGAGTGGTTGGTACATAGTAAGTAACTAAGTTTCCTTTGATTTTACTTATTTGATAAATCATTATCTTAAATCTTACTAGAACTAGACTACTAATCTCTATATAACACTATATTTGTGATGCAGTGGTTATATGTCCCCAGAATATGCAATGGAAGGTCTGTTTTCAATTAAATCTGACGTCTATAGTTTTGGCGTATTGCTACTTGAGATTATGAGTGGCCGCAAGAACACTAGCTTTCGTGACACAGAAGACTCAAGTCTTATAGGATATGTGAGTAAATCCTATCTACATTACTTTGTGACTAAAACAACTTGCACATAAGTTAAAATTAAATAAAAAACTTTAATAAAAGTTGAAGTGCATAAGTTGATTTTACCTAGTAAGAGCTTTAGTGCTTATGTTATCAAGTTGCAAGTTTATGGTATAGCTTGAAAAATGCCCATCTTTGTGAATGTTTCGAAGGTGTCTTGAAAAGTTTCAAATTTATAAAATATTTGTGAAATTAACATTATTTGAAAGAGTTTAATGGTTATGAATGTAAAACAATTTTACATTATCATTTAATCTCAAATCATTATTTAGTATGTCTTTTAAAGTAAGTATTATAAAAATAAATAAACTTATCATATGTGATAGTTTCTAATTAAATAACTGTATAAAATTATTTTATATTATCAATCTATAACTTTTTTTCTCTATTTAAAATGTCTGATTTTAAGACTAATGCTTTATGATGAAAAAATGGATGTAGGCCTGGCACCTTTGGAGTGAGCAGAGAGTAATGGAGCTTGTTGATCCTTCCGTTCGAGATTCAATTCCAGAGAGTAAAGCGTTGAGGTTCATACACATAGGGATGTTATGCGTGCAAGATTCAGCATCTCGTAGACCAAACATGTCATCTGTGTTGTTGATGCTGGGAAGTGAAGCCATAGCACTTCCTTTGCCTAAGCAACCTTTGCTTACTACTTCCATGAGGAAACTTGATGATGGAGAATCTTATAGCGAAGGCCTTGATGTGTCAAATGATGTCACAGTTACAATGGTGACAGGGAGATAGAAGTGCTAATTACATTTTTCCCATTCCATTCAGTTTTGTTTAGACTCTTTTCCATCGGCAAAAGTACACAACAAAATTTTTTACCTCCCATTTGAAACAAGTTGAGAGTCCAAAAAAGTGCCTTGATTCCTGGTCAATGAAAGAATTCTTCTAGGTTGACGGTTCTTATGTGGGGATATCATTGAAAAACTAGCAGAATCTATGTACCGTGTAGCATTGTGCATTTTAATTTGTTTTCTGAGACGTGGACACGTGGTTTTGATATACTATCATGTATAAAGTTGTATATTGTTTACAATTGTTATATTCTTTGGGGGAGCATCTCATTTTTTAAATGTCTCTATGTTGAACTCACGTGTATGACTTGTCTCCAAATGGCATTTGTATTTTGATTTGTTTTTTTTTTTCTAGTCATAGTTTTGATATACTACCATGTATACAGTTGTATATTGTTGACAGATTATTATATTGTTGGAGGAGCATCTTCATTTTTAAATCTCTCTATGTTGAATACACGTATGACTTGTCTGGTACATGTCTCCAAATGGCATTTGGAGAATTTAAAAAGATTACTTTTTTAACAAGTGTCTCGCACCGTGTTATAATATTAACTAGTGCAATATTTTGTACTGTATCGCATTTGCATTTGATTTTTTTTCTTCTTTTTCCTGAGACATTTGGTTCTAGTGTATCATGTATAGAGTCGTATACTGTTAACAATGTTATATATTCTTGAACTTGAAGGAGTATCTTCAAGAATCGAGAAAAAAAAAAAAAGAGAAACTCTCGATAGAAAACACTTGTGACTTATCTATAATATATGTTCCTAAAAACTCTGTCGAGTTGAAAAAAAAGTTCCTAAAAGATCTTCCCAACTCCTATTCAAACAAACAGATTGCAAATTAAAGTTGAAAGAATTTTTTTCTTCCTTTAAAAATAATCTTTTTCAATGTCATTTCAATACTTGCATGAAGCGTATACACGAATAGCTTTTGAAAGTTTTTCAAACAATCTTCTCCCATTGGCACCTTTTATCTTAATTTAATTTTTTTCCCAAAAGAAAAAGAGTATTTCCAATGGTATACTCTTTCTTCGATTTTTTTTAACTCACTTTTTTTCTTAACTTTTTTGGTCAAATGGTGAAATTACTTAAGAATTAAAAAAACCAATCTTTCACAATACTTTATATTTTTATATTCTGTACTAAAAATAATATTTTAATATTAAGAATTAATTATTATATAAGAATAGTTCCTATTTCATGACTTTTAACTCAACTTATGCTAATAGTGCTCTTAAATAAGAACCAATTTTTATCTCTAGGAAGTGTCCAAACAATTACTGGTGGCTGGTAGAGTTCTAAAGTTGAAGATAAAAAATATAAATTTATAATAGTGTTCTAAACTAAGAACCGATTATTGTGTTTAAGATCCGTCCAAACAACTCCTCTTAGAGTTCTCAAAGTTGAAGATAAAACATATAAATTTATATTTAAAAATAAACTCTAAATTTATATTGTGTCGTAGTAAATACTTACCAAAAATGAGTATTTATTTATCCATGTGAACATGAGTATTTAGTTAACAGTAACTGTACCAAAATTAGAAACCTCCAAAAGCAGTTCCAAGTACCAACGAACCTCTGTTTTTACCTCTTGCATTGCGAGTCTAGTCACAACCCGAACCTCCCATGGATCAAACGACGAAGAAGCTGATAAAAGGCGTTTTGAAGAACACCAACAACCCAAAACTGGCATGGCATTTAGTCAAACACGTCCTCTCTTCCCCTCCATCTTCCTCTTCCACCACCACCACTCACACTCAACACCTAGTCACCATCACAAGTCACAACCCGCATCCTCGCCACCGCCAAAATGCACCACATTCCACACCCTTCCCTCACTTCCATGATCCGAGTCCTCACCCAATTGGGCCACGTCGACGAGGCCATTACACACTTGAAGTCCCTCAGAGCCCAATTCCCATTGCCCCCTCCTTTGTACTCCGACATGCTCGCCGCACGTGTCGCCCCTCAGACCTACCACTTCAACCTCCTCATCCACTCCCTCTGCGAGTCGCAGGCTTTCGATCAGGCCCTCCAACTGTTCGACAAAATGCCCCAAAAAGGATGCCGCCCCAATGAGTTCACCCTCGGGATCCTCGTTCAGGGGTTGCGCCGTGCTGGGCTCGTTAAACAAGCCTTATAGCTTGTTAACGATAAGAATGACAATTCGAGTGGTGTGGCTAACAGGGTTGTGTACAATACTCTTGTTTCCAGGTTTTGTAGAGAGGAGATGAATGATGAGGCTGAGAAGCTTGTTGAGAGGATGAGCGAGCAGGGTGTGTTGCCTGATGATGTTACTTTTAACTCAAGGATTTCGGCACTGTGTAGAGCCGGGAAGGTTATGGAGGCATCGAGGATTTTTAGAGATATGCAGATGGATGCGGAATTGCGGCTTCCTAGGCCCAATGTTGTAACTTTCAATTTGATGCTTAAGGGGTCCTGCAAGCATGGGATGGGGGATGCAAGGGGTTTGGTTGAGACCATGAAAAAGGTTGGGAATTTTGACTCTTTGGAAAGTTATAACTTATGGTTGTTGGGTTTGCTTGGGAATGGAGAGCTGTTGGAGGCTCGATTGGTTCTTGATGAAATGGCGGCTAAAGACATTGAGCCGAATGCTTACACATATAACATTATGGTGGATGGGCTGTGCAGGAACCATATGTTGTCGGATGCATGAGGGTTGATGGATCTGATGATGAAGAATGGGGTTTACCCTGATACGGTTACTTATAGTACCCTCCTGCATGGATACTGCAGCAGAGGGAAGGTTTTTGAAGCTAAAAGTGTTCTTCGTGAAATGATAAGGAATGATTGTCAGCCTAATACTTACACTTGCAACACATTGCTGGATAGCTTGTGGAAAGAGGGGAGGACCCTAGAGGCAGAGGAAATGCTGCAAAAGATGAATGAAAAATGCTATCAACCGGATACAGTGATCTGCAATATTGTAGTCAATGGTCTCTGTAGAAATGGAGAACTAAACAAAGCAAGGTTTTTAATTTGCCTGATGGAATCACATAGACAACTTCAATTAATGGACTTTGCAAAGTTGGGAGGCTAGAGGAAGCCAAAAAAAAGTTTATCGAGATGTTGGTAAAAAACCTGTGCCCTGATTCTGTGACCTATGATACGTTCATATGGAGTTTCTGTAAACACGGGAAGATATCATCGGCCTTCCACGTCTTGAAGGATATGGAGAGAAATGGTTGCAGCAAGACTCTTCAAACTTATAATGCATTGATCCTGGGTTTAGGAAGTAAAAAGCAAGTATTTGAAATGTATGGATTGAAGGATGAGATGAAAGAAAAAGGGATAAGTCCAGATATTTGTACTTATAACAATATTATCACTTGCCTCTGTGAAGGAGGAAACGCAAAGGATGCCATTTCTCTTTTACATGAAATGTTGGATAAGGGTATATCTCCTAATGTATCTTCCTTCAAAATATTGATTAAAGCTTTTTGCAAGTCTAGTGATTTTAGAGTAGCTTGTGAACTATTTGAGATAGCTTTGAGTATATGTGGCTACAAAGAAGCGTTGTACAGTTTGATGTTCAATGAATTACTTGCTGGGGGACAACTCTGAAGCAAAGGAGCTATTTGAAGTTTCATTAGATAGATATCTTACATTGAAGAATTTCATGTATAAAGATTTGATTGAAAGACTTTGCAAGGATGAAAGGTTGGCAGATGCTAATAGCCTTCTTCATAAATTGATTGATAAGGGATATGGCTTCAATCATGCATCAGTCATGCCAGTGATTGATGGCTTAAGTAAAAGAGGAAACAAGTGACAAGCGGATGAACTAGCAAAGAGAATGATGGAATTGGAATAGGAACATAGACCTGTTGATAGGACTTATTCAAACAGAAAGAGAGTCATTCCAGGAAAACTACATAAAGATGGTGGAAGTGACTGGCAGGACATAATTAACCAGTATGGCCATATGGGTGATGAAGATAATCAATTATTCCTTTTCTGGATTCTTTTCATCTGTGGTAAAAGCAAGGTTTTTAATTTGGTAGTTTGGATTTTTCATGGTCAAATTATTTATTCAATTTTTTTCTGTTGTATGTTGTCAGTCTTTCCATAATTAGCATCCTGAATTTCTGAACATGCCCACTAGTCTCGTTAAACATGATCTATGTATTTTCTATAAAAACTTTTGAACAATGAGAACTCATTACTGAATTTTGTAGGAGTGAAAACGTTTTTTAGATGAATGGAACAACACCATGTGATATATTCTACGGGCTTATTTCTACACCTTATTAGTTATAGTTTCCAACTCAACCTGGTTGACAACAGACATAAAGACATTTTACTTTTGCATTTTGTTCATCTTTGAAGAGCTGCTTTATCAAGTGACATTTTAAATAATCACTTATTATTAGTTCTGTCAAACTAAATGCAAACTTGGATCCTACCATTATCATTGAAACTTTGTCACAAGTTCTATAATTTCTATGGTTCTTTAATGAGTATCCACAATTTACTTATGCTGCATATTCTTCCATCTTCACTAATGATCTGTTACCTACTACAGGGATGCTGGCAGTGGAGTTGCACTGAAAACTCTTAAGCGTGTACTGAAAGGCTGGGCCCAAGGAAGTATATCTAGTTTGCAGCCTCAGCAGAATGATTTTCTTGATTACAATGATGGTAGTGGTTAATTGTTTGTTTTGTTCTTTTTGGATATGTTTACCCTTTTCTTATGTTTCAACCTCAAAGGTGGGGAGAGGAGGGAGTACAGATCAGAGAATGTAAAGGTTTGGGGTTGGAGATGTTGAAGACCTCTTTGCAGGTTTCACTCCTTTCAATCCCAAGGATAAGCAACACGAAAATTAATTCAACAACCCTGTTTGAGTTATGTAAATATTGATGTATACCCCCCCTTTTGAATATATGTCGAACAGTAACTCTGGCAAGTGAACAGAAAGGTTGTTTGATAATTGTTGGTCTGAATGGTCTCTTTATCATCTAACAGATTTTGTATGTACCTCAACTTGTAATTAATGATATTCTGAAGTCTTTATCATCTAACAGATTTTGTATGTACCTCAACTTGTAATTAATGATATTCTGAAGTCTTTATCATCTAACAGATTGTGTATGTACCATAACTTGTGTATATGAACACCACAATGGCTATCGGTAATTATTTTCCTTAATGTGGAAGTGGGAGATTTATTATAGGGTTAAATTATGATGGATCAAATATATGCAACGGAGTTATAGGGAAACCATGCATGTTATAGCCATGTGCATAAAGCAGAGCCAGCATTTCTAGGTTTTCAGTATTTTTGAACTAATAATATCCTTCTATCAATTGAATAGACAACCGAGAAGTAATAAAAGGGTTAGACCCAAGGTATGCATATCAGCTGAATAGTGGGAACGGGTCAGGTGGTTGTACATGAAAGAGGATGACTCCACTGAAGGCTGAGAGCTGATAGTTCTGGAACAGAAACAACTAGTATCAAGTAAGCCGGTTACTCGAGAATCCAAATTATTCTATTTCCTGTGATGATGTTAGCAATGTTTAGTGGTCAAATAGGAACATTTTCTTCTTTAGACATTTTACTTTTTTTCATCATGTGGGAATTAGAATTAATTCCTGTTTATCTACTTTTATCTATGTGGGGTATTCAGTTACAAAGTTTATTTTGTACACTGCGGGAAGTTCTGTTTTTTATTTTGTACCCTGGCCTTTTGAGGGAGGGAAAGCCTTTCAATAAGAGCCCTACTTCCTCTTTGCGACCTCATCACTTCAAAGCACAAACCAATTTCTTAGTCACCGGGCGGAGTGCACCTTTGGTACTTTGCTTATAGCTTTTTTAGGTTATCCAATAGACGGGAGGATTAGCTGTGGATCCCCCCTGCTTGCAGAAATGAATGGATCAGAAGGGGGGGATGGGTTCCATTTCCGGGCCGGGTGGATGTTCGATAAGATGGTCTGTTTTGTTGTGTAAGTGTATGAAGTTGCTGGATACTGTGAGAGCAAATCTGTGAAATAGTTCTAGTACTGCATAAGGGGTGCATGGTTAGGAACGAGGAGTTAGAGCAGTCTTGCTAATTCCAATTATAAAGAGCCCTTAGTCTTTATTTCCACTGACTAGCTTCTTAATTTTGATTTTTGATATACAAATCAATACTAATTTGTACATTAGTTTTCCTTGAGAAAATGCTTAAACTAAGTTGCCTTTTTTATCCAAATTAGCATTATCAGTCAACTGTCTTGCTAATTATAATTCAGATAAAATTATTGTTGTTCACGTTTGTGTTTTAGGGGCGAATAAAGTTGGGATTCTTCACGTTAGTATTAGGCTGTATGCGTTCATTTTGATTTTGTTTCTGACTAGGGTTTTTAATTGGGGTTTTATATTCACTATTTCATTGATTATAATTTATTTTTTTAATTTCAAGTTACAAATTTTAATTTAAAAATTGGTGTAAAATCAACCTTCGCATATATTATTCATGTAAGATGTTTTAAGGCCGAGTGGTAGTTTCATATGGCTCACTCTTTAGCCACATCAGCATCAGTTAACAGTATCAAGTTTAAGACAAAGATTAAAAATAATGACTCTAGAATAATAAAGGATTAAAACAAAAACAAAAATATGGAGAGAAACTTAAACCAAAAACTCATAAAACTCAAACTCTACCATGAGCAACTGTTGTGAGAACTACTTGTTATGTCTGTATTTTTCCTTCAATCGCATTGTAGAAAGATGATGCAAGAGTAGTGAAATGGGGTTTAAGAGTTACAAATATTTCAGGGCTGCCTAGCCAATGGACAAGAGATAGCAGTGAAAAGATTGTCTGAACATTCAGGACAAGGGACTAATGAGTTTAAAAATGAAGTTACATTATTAGTTAAACTCCAACACAGAAATCTGGTGAGGTTGCTTGGTTGTTGCTTTGAAAAAGAAGAAAGGATGCTAGTTTGTGAATACTGAATACCTACCAAATAAAAGCTTGGATTTCTTTATTTTCGGTACGTCTTTTTGTACTCACTCGTTATATCCTTTCATGTAAGAAATGCATTATGCACCCGTACAAGCTATATTTTTCTATTTTCTTGAGATTTTCCATTCTCTAATTGGATTGCTGGTACTAAATATGCCATTAGCCCATTTATTAATATGTACAAGATTTAAAATATAGACAATTCACTTTCTTGTCAAGCATTTTTTTTATCATGTCAGTAGACTAGCTATCTTTAGTGAGATTTTCCCCTTCTCCTTTGTCACGCATATAATATGATTTACCCAATACAATATCCCATTATTAATTTCCATGCTAAATAGTATACTTTCATAGTTAAGTAGAAATAATAACTTTCTAAAACTACAAAATACAAATAAAAGAAAATTTAATGTTCCTTTTCCATTGTATTTTTTGATAAATATCTGAGAACTTTAACAGTTCAATTCAGATAAAAACCGAAGATCGTCACTGACTTGGAATAAGCGCTTTGAAATCATTTTGGGGATTGCTCAAGGTGTTTTATATCTTTCATCAAGATTCAAGGCTGAAAATAATTCATAGAGATCTAAAAGCCAGCAATGTACTACTTGATGCTGCAATGAATCCAAAAATCTCAGATTTTGGTATGGCTAGAATATTTGGAGAAGATCAAATCCAGGCAAGAACGAAAAGAGTGGTTGGAACATAGTAGGTGTAATTTTCATATGAACACCAAGAGCGGCGTGATTGATCTGTCTTATTTACAATGTTCTAACCGTTTTGTATAACTATATCGTACTGGTTATATGTCACCGGAATATGCGATGGAAGGACGATATTCAACAAAATCTGATGTATTTAGCTTTGGAGTCTTACTGCTAGAGATTATTGCTGGCAAGAGGAACACAGATTATTGCAAAGAAAGAGCCTCCACAAATTTGATTGGATACGTAAGTTGAAAAAGGAAAATCAAGAGGTTTCCTTAAAATTGTCCAACAAATTATTCATGTGTTATCACTCATTTAAAGATTGTGTTATACAATTGTAGGTGTGGATACTTTGGACAGAAGGAAGGGTCTTGGATATAGTTGATTCAACACTGTGTCAGTCTTATCCCCCTGCTCTTGTTCTGAGGTGCATTCAAATTGGTCTATTGCGTGTGCAAGAAAATGCCATCAATAGACCATCCATGCTAGAAGTTGTTTTCATGCTAGGCAATGAAACACCTCTTTCCCCACCCAAAAAGCCAGCATTTTTATTCAATGAGAACCAAGATTTGCCTGAGTCATCAACATCAGGAGGAGGATCTTCAATAAATGAAGTAACAGCTACTAGCATCAGTGCTCGCTAAAAGCTACCTCAGATATATACATGGTTCACACTTCACACTTCCCATCAAATGTGTTTTTGGTGGCACAGTGACACTTATAGGTTTTAGAGTTGTTTAGGATGCAGTAGATTTTTTTACTGTGTATGCTGTACATGTGTAACATTTTAACAATTTCTTTTGACCCGTGCTTTCTAGCTTCTAGCTTAGCTAGTGTACATAAAATAACTTTATGGTCATGTAAAATAAATAAATGAAATTTTGGGCATTGATATCTACTGAAATTGTGGTGGCATGGAGCGAGGTTCTAGAAAGAGTAATAGACATAGAAACCATGGATTTGTTGAAGAGAAACAATTTTCCAACTTTGAAGTTCCAAGGTAATACCAAGTGAACCATAATATGACAGGTTTCACTCTTCCATTGAAAGGATATAATGTTAACTATCATACATACAAGTTTAACTTTAGATTAATTTCTAAATTTTGAAAAATGAAACAAAAGTGAAAGAAAAAGAAAGAAGTAACAGTAATGCATACTCTTATTAACGAGATCTACAGTTTTTGCTTATACAAAAATATACTTAGAGCAGTGTAGTTATACAACAAGAAGTGAAATGTGGGGAATCTCAACCCCTTATTACTCTTGATTTTTATACCATCGTTCTAAATTGGATAATATGTGAAATATCATATACAATATTTTGACAAACCTTAGTATTGTTGGATTCATGGTACTACAGCATCATATAATAGCATACAGGTTTTCCGTTTTCTACATATTCTATCCAAAAGCCTTGGCCTTCAGCGAGCTTCAATTATAGTTATACTTGCATCATTTACTGAATAAATTCCTTCACTGGTTGATGGATTTGAACTCTCGTAATTAGTTTTCTTGAAAACAAATGCTGGTTGTTTTGGAGCAGGAAGAGTTATTACCCAACATGAAAACAACTGCTGACATAGATGCTCTGTCAGCAGCATAATCTTGCACACACAAAGGAACAATTTGGATGCATCTTTGTACTTCTTGATCAGAGCATGACTCTCCTAATGATTGATCAACAATCTCCATGGTTTTGCCTTCTCTACATAGATCCCATATCTACACTAATTGAAAGCTACCAAGTTAATTAGACTATTCAAGGGTATATTTAAATTGGATCATAGTGCTCATAAAAATACTAACATGGCCAACTAAATTTGTGGCTGTAATGTCTTCATATAGACCACTATTCTTTCTGCCCGTAACCATCTCTAGAAGTAAAACTCCGAAGCTGTATACATCAGACTTTATTGAAAATTGTCCTTCCATGGCATATTCTGATGACATAGCCGCTACAAAAGCAAAATAAAAATGATATCATCAAAATCTGATTTTTCGTAATCCTGTGAAATTAGGAGATAGATGGATTCTAGGAGTGAACTATTTACTTATGTAGTGTTTGAATAGCTTTTGAATTGACGTGGGAATTTAAGTAACATATAATGCAATGAAACTAATTAATGTCATGTGTGTCGTTGAATACTTTCTAGGTTCCAACAACACGATTTGCGTTTGCTGCAATTTGGTCTCCGCTAAATATTCTAGCCATACCAAAATCTGCAATTTTGGGGTTCAATACAGAGTCCATCAAGGCATGCCTGGCTTTTAGGTCTCTATGAATGATTCTCAATCGTGAATCTTGATGAAGGTATAGCATTCCTCTAGCAACACCACAGATGATATCAAATCGTTTTTTCCAGTCTAATTGCGACCTTTTCGATTCATCTGGACCAAAACTTCAAGGTACCAAGAGTGAAGCATGTTAGATGAATTGTTGTTACTTGATGCATGAAGATGTCACTATAAATGGATAGGTATTGGCATGGCTACGTCCAAAGTGAGAGCTCAAAGTACTAAGCAGCAAAGTTGAAAACATGACATACCAAGTCCAAACTTTTGTCAGGCAAATACTCATAGATTAACATCTTCTCCTCTCCTTGAATGCAGCAACCTAAGATCCTCACAAGATTTCTGTGTTGGAGCGTTGAGATCAAAAGAACCTCATTTTTAAACTCTTCTATGCCTTGTCCAGAGTACTTTGACAGTCTCTTCACTGCTATTTCCATTCCATTACTCAATAGACCCTGAAGTAATCATCCAAGGTAAACTTAACACTTATGCTTTGCCATTATTACAATACACATTACTTGCTTGAAAAATTCTGTAACTAATGCAACTCTATGTGACGTGTAAAGATATTCCTAACTTTTGGAGGTAATATGGGTACTCGGCATTAAAAAAGTGGAAAATGATATTGAAATTAAAGTTAAATAGTTTGGATAGTATTCGAGTTTGATTCTTGACAGAAACATTTCTTAGTTAGATTTTACTTATCTTTCAATCGAACTCCGGATCCATCAGAATTCCTCCCAAAAGTTAAGACCGAAAAAAATCTCTTATATATGTTCACTCATAAAAAGGACACAATTAAAAACATACTTAAACCTTAAATCAATTTATTTTTTCTAATATATAAATAAATAATACCTTTAATTTTTTAAATTATTTTAGCTTATGCCTAAATTTATTCCATTAATGTTAAGTATAATAAGATATTTATAACTCTTTACTATATAATATTTTGTTAATTAAATTAATTTTCAATTATATATTTTTTAATGAAATATTAATATATTTTAATTTACATATATATATATATATATTTGTTATTATCAATAAAATAATTTTCTTTAAATATTATGTGTGTGTAAACATGTGAGTGAAAACCTACAAAAGACGTGTTTAATTCAATTTATAAAGAAACAATGAGTTATTTTTATTAACTTCTAATAAAATTAATAATGATCATGGACCACTTATGAGATCATTTTCATATTAAATACTAAGAAATAAGGAGAGTACCTAATTCAAGCTTCTGGACTCGCACGAACAAACTTTGTCACACTTGTGTGTAAGTCCTTGTGTCCTCCATGTCTCCATGCCAAGTAACACACCCACTTCCAGAACTCTCGTTCGCGCTCGTGTACGCGGCATACGAACAAATCCCTCAAGCATCTCTCCCTACACTCTCATCCCAATAATTGGGACCACACGCGCCACCTCCACAAACCCCTCCCCGCTCCGACACGTGGACAATTACTCTTTCTCACGCACCCGCCCGACCCATCTCTAAGGAACCATTCCTCGCACTCATTGTTGACATATCTCACGGTGAAGAATGAAGATGAAATTTGGTGTCTTCTCAGGCACCCCACTCCATCTCTGACCGACCCGCCAAACCGGTTTTTTTCTCTTTGTAAAGAAACAATTGCAGAAACCCGATTGGGTCGATTTTATAAGTCATGTTCCCGGTTCCCGGGTTGTTTGGAGATTTCCAAGATATTAGGAACCGGTTTCATTAACGGAAGCATAATAATCAAAACTCTGCCACAAAACCTTGTTGTCTTCGGTTTGGACCAAAACTAGGTTTCCTGTGTCCAGAAGCTTGGCTGAAACGTTATTTGTGGATTCAACGGAAAGAAACGTTGGAGGAGCAAACGGGGTTAAGGTTTCGGGTGTTGTTGTCGTGGAGTACGAGGTTTCCGTTTTTGATGATTTTGAGAACACCGGAAGTGTCGTATAGAGGAGTGTCTCTGTTGGCAACCCACACGACGTTTGCTCCGAGATTTTGTCGTACCAAATCCCAACGTAACGGTTTGTGGAGTTTCGCGGGCTGAAGGAACCTAGTGCGAAGTTTCCTAAGCCGTTAGAGACCAAAACGTCGCCGTCTCTAATGGGGTGGTTTATGGTTATGGTGTTGTCGAGTGAGTTGCAAAAAGGGTAGAGAAATATAAGAACAAGAAATGAACTTAGAGACTCTCTTGCTGAAAATAACTTATGGTGTTACAATTCGATGTTGTTGTGTATGTGAATGGTGTTTGGAGAAAATTTATGTAAACGATTTGGGCGTGGAATATGGGGCAGTTTGATCTGTTGCTTGTTATTTACGAGGGTTCTGATATTTTCCGTGAAGATTAGTTTGATATGCATGAGCTATTCTACTGCATGTATAAAGATAGTGTGATTGAGACACACAACCAGATTTTCAATTATTGGTAGTTTTCACATTAAATTCCTTAGGTTTCTCATGTGGCTCAGACGTAGGAAGATAGACGGTTTAGATTAATTCAGCCGATCGATTCGATTTTAATAAGAAGCAGATCTAAACTCAATGTTCATGAATGATTCTGCCTTATCTAATGAGTACTTTCACTTTGCTGATGCAAGTCAACACAAGTGACGTAAACCTGAGATATGCTATGTGATGTCACGAAACGAAATCAATTGAATGTGTATTTCTTGTTGGTTCAAAATTAAATAAAAAGAAAAAAAGCAATGAAATTGACAGAAATCAAGAGAAGTGGTTGATTGCTTTGATTTCTGGTTTTCGTGTTTTCTGGTTCAATACTTTTTCGTACTGTTAAAATATTATGGTAATCAGGTCTTAAATAGTGGCATTTTTGGGGTGATCTTTGAGATTAGAAATCTGAACATAAATAAGACGATGCACTGCATTGTGGTGGTCACGATCAAGTGTATGAGCATGAAAGAGTTATGTTGCGGTTAAGATCACAGTTGTGAATTGTGATCCATTTTTTAAAAGAGTTATGTTGTTTAGTACGAAAACATGCAATGAGCATGAAATCAAGCGTATACAGCTATTTTTAAACGAAATTTGATTAATAAATTACAGTCAAAGAGAATTAAATATAATCTACTTTGACAGAAAAACCGTATGTTTTTAACCAAACAGTTTTTTGTAACATCTATCCTTTCCCTTTCTAAGAACCTAGCTAGTTGTAGTGGATGTAGTAATAGTAATTAATTAATTACTATAGTATGGGAAAAGCTAGAAATATACAATTTAATTAATATTTTTATTATTATTAACTGATATTTATTGAAAATTTTAAAATTGCAGAATTGTGTAGTCTTAATTTTCTCTGCGGAAGATGCAATCTTATCTCTGTAACAAAATTTAATGAACTATTGATCGCAATCAATGGATATACTGCTGGAAATGATTTCATTAGCAGAGATAGAAGAGGAAGTATTTCACGTTTCTGAAATTTGTGTTGTGCCCCTTGAGCATTCAACCCACCACCTAACATATGTTCCCCACACCCTAAATCCCTCTATTTCATTTTTGTTTTGCTTAACAGTCACACATATATATTAATGACTTATTACACAATCTTAAAAAGCACTATATAATAGAGTGTTTTTTTATTTTAATTAATCATATATTTTATTTTATTTATAGATTTTTTTTGTTTGTTTTAGTCTTTTTTGTCAAGTAAAATGATATTGAAATGATGACGTAAATCTATTCACCATATATTCTTAAATTTTGAAAGTTAATTTTTATTTTGCCTAGTTCTGAAATTTAAATTCTGGAAACCAATCTATATATTTTTCGTAGTTCCGCAATATTTAAATGTATAGAAATAAAACTAACCTCATGTAAAAGAAAATCATTTGAATAACAATTGACAAGGAAAAATTAGGGGATGTGATTTATGTGAATAGCAAAAGAGAGTTACAAAAAGCAAGACCTAAATTTATATCAGCCGACACCTTCATCGTAACAGTTAGCCTTCATAAGACAGTAGGCCCATGGTGCATGCTCTACCCACGAGTGGGAGCAACTACAAGATGACATCAAAACAAGTATGGTCCAAAAATTGTGTATATGTGATCTCATTCGAATTGAAAAAGTTCACAGATTTCTTTTTTTTTAAAACCCACCATATGCTTAAGTCGAAAATTAAAGATTAATTATTTAAAGTACTGAAATTAAATTCTTTTAAGGAATTGATATTTCCTGATAAATATTTTTTTTCATTTATAGGACTTGAAATCAAACCTATAACCGCATATTTTAGAAACAAAATTATGTATATCAACTATGTTAAACCATATTAGTTGCTCATTCATTCCTGAAGCCATGAGTTCAATTCAGATATGTAAGCTAGGACACTTCACAAAATTGGTGCAAATGATATACCTTTCCCATTTTACTTTTTTAAAACAAAGAAAAACTAAATCAAAACCACTAATTATTGATTAACGGTAAATTGCACGAATGATTTCGGTATGAAAATCTTTATGAATTTGTATGTACCATTGGTGATGAATAGTTTTGATTTTTACTTAAAAAAATAAGATAGAAATGCCACATTAATTCATACCTATTTCGTGTAAATGCCCATTTGTATATAACAGCAGAACTGTTTGAAGTTTAAAGAACACATGCTATGTAGAAAACAGTTAAAAGCCTAGCCAAAATAATGGATATTGAGAAAAAGACTTAGAGAAAAGGGGAAAAAGAAAAGGAAGCAACATTTGTTTAATTTGTTTTGGCCAAACACTCACACATGTGACTATAAAATTGAACCACCATTATTCATAAATTATGCCTAAATTTTTTGACACTACACATTAAGAACCGTAACTAGAGACTACTAGGGTTGAGTTTTAGAATTTAGAAGCCCGAAGTATTTGCCTATAACGGGCAATGTTGTACCATTACCGGTATAAACGGCTCCAACGGCCATGCACATGTCACTTCTCATGCATCACATTTTTGTCCTCTTTGACAAACACAAACAGATTATAAAACCCCACATCCATTTTTCTTTTACTATATGGAAACATAAATAAGGGTAGGTCTTTTTCAAACTTAATTTGTCTTTGAGGCGGAGATTGTAGAGTTATTCTTATCCATTCAAACAATGCAGTGATGCACCCCTCTTTTTCTCGAGGCCTTTTATCATTGAGTTTCTAGGCCATCACCTTCTACACAGCTGTTGCATGATGATTGTACGGAGCACCCATCATGTCATTTACTTTGTGAATAAGATAGAATGTTGATTTTGCTCATAAGTCATAAATGCTAGCAAGCAAGCTCACCCCTCTTGAACGATAATACATGTTGAACTATCAACAAATTATGTTTGTTGGAAGTGAGTTTCAATTGAGATTTTAAAATTGAACAATTATGTTCTTATAATAAATATTTGAAGTGTAGTTTTAAATTTTAAAATTAAGAGAAGTTTAGTTTATATTACTCTAGATAATTAAGACGGTTTGCTTTTAATATTACTTAAATATGAAATAAAGTTAACTATATCTAAAATCAAATTTTTTTAAGATTAAAACATGTAAAAGAATTAACTGAGTGATAACACATACACACACTAGGTTTTATTTTATTACTTAGATGAAATGAAGTTAACTATAACTAAAAAAAAATAAAAGATTAAAACACATACAATAAATAACGGAACACACGAACATTATTTTGTTGGACATTAAATGAAGCGAGTTATTACGTAAAACATACAAAATTTAAAATTATAAAGATTAAAACATATAAAAAGTAAATGTATAACTGGTCAAACACACAACCCATTTTTAGGGGTGTCCAAATTAATGGATTGAACTAGGCGTCAACCCATTTAACTTGTCAAAATAGGTTGATATGGGTTATGTGATACGAGTTTGGTTGGATTGACTTATCATGCATATTGAACTTTTTGTTAGACTATTATTTGGTTAAACATATTTTATACTACATAATGCTTGATGGACTATTATGAATTTCATGTTATTTTGTTATTTTACATTACATTTATTTAACACGTAATGATAGTTTTTAAAGTGTATTTTATGTCAAGAAACTTAGTAAGATGATATGTTTATGATTGCAACATTATGTCACTATTAATAAAATTTATTAAAAAAAAATACATTGCGTCACTTCTCTAGGACTCCCAAAAGATTAACAATGTTTTTAGTTTAGTTGGATTGAACTTCTTGAGGCATGCTGAACGTGACGAATCTTCTTCCCACATTAGATTCACATTCAACATGCTAAAATGAGAATACAAGCATACCCTAAGTGTGATTAATTATCACTAATCACACTTTAATCATCACATAAAATGAACTTCGGTCATCCAGAAAAGATGTTTCTTCCCTCTTTGCTTAATGCTTACCATTCAAGATCTCTCTTTTCTTTCAATCTTACAGGAAAAAAAAGTCATATTACATGAAAAGAAACCCTCTTCCTCCTCACAACACTCCTTTTCCTATAATGACTCAAGTTTTCTTCCATTTCTCTCCTGCTTCTTTGGTTTGATTTTTTTTCCTCCGAAGATTGACATGTTTATTTATACTAATAATTCTAACTTAACAAGAAAACAAAATATTAAAAACATGAAAACAAAGAATTCTACAAAGTTATAATTAATATTGATTTATGAAATATTTTAACATGTTTTTATTTAAGATCAGTATTTTGATGAGTTTAATTTCTATTCACTAATAATATAAAAGCTACACTATCAATCAATAAAAAAATTAGGATGGATATAACTTTTAAAATGATTATTATTAAAGTCAATAAACATATTATAGGTAACATTTTTTTATTAGATGATAATATAAAAAATTTATATTACGAGCACATATATTATTTTCTCAATAGATACTCACCATTATAATCATTATTTGAACAATTAAGAAACTATATTTAAACGTCACTATTAATTTACTTACTACGTTACTTGTTCTATTAAAACAGCACTATCATTAAATCGATCTCTATCAAAATTTAGGCAAGATAGTTATGTTTAAAATCATACAATATGTAGACGTATTAATTAAATTGTGTGTATTTCTATTTAAAAACTTATATAAGTATGGAATTTAATTAAAACGCTTTCTCCTTATGTATGTGAAGTAATATGTACCAAAATGATAGAAAAAACGACAAAATGTTTTTTTTAATTATTATCATGATCAAAGATATGTAAAACATGATAAACAAAAATGTCTATTTTTATAGAAGATGAAAAACTATCATCTTATAACATCGTGTCCTTTTAATATATGTGCTCACATTTCGTGGAACCAAATTGATTGGCAAGCTATGTACTTTTGGCAAAAGATGAGAATCTTCCTTGGTACTTGTACTTGGAATGCTGATTCATACTCAATAAGTTTATATCTATTTTTTATATTGACATGTCCTTTTCAATATTTAACACATTATTGGCTATATTAGCACGCGGCACTCTTTGTTGCTTGGTACCTGGATCAATCATACGAGTGGAAACATACTTTTGTTTAGACGAGTTTCCCTGCAAATAAAGGCATCCGGAATATCATATCTTTTTAAGTTTAATATATTTAAATAAATAACAATAATAGTACATTAAATTTTAACTATGATATTACATACTTATTTATTTTCTTAAAATTTGAAATATATTAATAACTAACTCATACATAAAGCTTAAATTTATTCTATGAATTTATTAATTTAATGTATCTAAAAGATATATTGTAGGTCAAGTTTAGTCAAATAAATAAATGTCTAAAAGATATTTAATGTGCTTAAATAAGCTTTCAACAAAGACTTGAAAATGGACTTTAGTCAAATAAATAAGTCACTTTCTTATATTTAAAAAGTAAGTCAGTTTAAAATAATAAAACCTAATAGTTTACCTCAATTCATTTTTACCTAGCTTCTCCACAACCATCAATGTAATTCCTTCGAGCTCCATTACCACTTAATTTTCACAGTTGTTAATGCAGCCATCCACAAGTAGCATCGTCATCACCCTCATATTTGCCACATTATAATAACTATCATTTTCAGCATCATATATACAACACCTTTCCTGATCTAGCTACACGCACGTACCACTACAAGGAATCAAATATGCATTTGTGTTATTAACTTTTTATCTGATCATGCCGTTAAGCCTCACCCTATTTTATATATTATCTTCTATATATTGTCCAATGCATAGGAAGATGCCCGTATATAATGGATAAGCTATACTGATACAAGCTGACAATAAGTATATTTAATATCTAAATATGTTTTAGTCCCTGTATAAAATGAACAAATTTTTATTGTCATGTGACAGTTGTTAACTAAAAAGTTCAAGTGACCATCATAGGTAACATTCACTAGTGTTTATGGTAATAGATTCCTAAAATGTATATTATTTACCGGCCTTATAAAGAATGTTAGTGATCGAAAATAATTATTTCAAAACTTATAAGAATTAAAATCAAAGAAAATTTATACAGTGATTAAAATAAAAAATAATAATCACTCATTTTACAAGGACCAAAAATAATTATTTCAACTTTTATAGGAATGAAAAACAAAAATAAAATTATAGAGAACAAAATCAAAATTTACTCATTATAGAAATTGAAAACATATGCCACATCATAAAATTAAAAAACAAAACAATATTTTAAAATATTTATTTGAAAAAATAATATTATATTGTCTTACTATGTTTTCCTATTAATCATCTTAATATTTTATAAAATAACATTAAATAGAGAAAAAAAAACATATTTTGTTTAATATTAATTAAGAGAATTGTTAAAAAAAATGTGGTACTCGAATTTATTTATTTTTCATTTTTGAATAAGAATGGTGATGCATATTCACATATTTGAGACAGATGTACTTGTGTGTCCGCGTACGTAAAAATTGCAGCAAAGAAAAACAGTGATCAAAGCAAATTGAAACAAACCCATGAACTTGGCTTTTCTGTAATTTTTTTTAGTTGTCTCTGTACTGTTCTTTAAAAATCACAATTTTAAAATTGAATAATATTAAGAAAATTAAATATTAACACAATACTATATAGCAGAGAAGCATGTGTGACCTTCTAGCGTGATTGGCTCACAAATTTGGACTTTTACGATTTGTTGACTACCGCCCTCACTCAGTCACTGGTGGCCCGCAGCACAGCCACGTCGATTTGAGTTACATACACTTCGCCATTTCACTTTCAATTTAAAGTCCTAACTTTCCCCCCCATAAATGTAGTTTATTGTCTTTAAGTTTGTGTCTCGACCCTAGATTATTGGGTCTTCGTGTAATTTTGATTGAGACCTTGGTCATGTGTGTGGGATTCCTTCAATTAAAATTTAGTTTTATCATTTTGATAGATACTTTTTTTTATTTATTATCCTAATGATATATAGTAGTTATCCTTATAAGATGAATATTGTTTTTTTTAATATCATATTTAATAATCATACAAAAAATTGATTATTGAACCACTTGATTAAAAAGAACAAATCATTATCACTTGTCAACTCTGTTGTTGTTGGTTGATAGATGTTTAATTTGTTTAATTTTTAGTAAGTACTTAAAAGAAGTAGAATTATAAATAATTAGTTTTCTTTTTTCCTTTTTGTACTAGTAAAAATGATAAATAATCAAAATAGTCTAATTTAATGGTTGAATTGAATGTATGTAACTCATTTGATTGAGTAGAACATATAAATTATTATAATTTATCTTTAACTTTTATGAATAAAAATAATAAAAGGAAAAATGTTTTATTCGGCTGTAATTAGTCTATAAGCTATTATAACTATTTAACTAGTCTTTAAATATTAACATATTCTTTGAACATCAAACAAAATTTTAGTGATATCAAGAAAAATTAAACTCGTTTTTGTGAAAAGGATAAGAGTTAATTTCAAATCTTCTTTAATTAATCATTTGCGTCAGCTTAAATTACGATAATTATAAGTTGTGAACATAAAATATATTGTTCTAATCTTATTAATATTATTGTACACGTGAAAAAAAACAGTCCATGACAATTATAGAATTCATTAAAATATAATTACAAGATATAAAGTTAAAAATAATAAGTATAATTATGAAAAAAATGTTACGTGTCATTTTAGCAGAACTCAAGCTTTCTTCTCAACAATGAAAAAGATAATGGACATGTTTTGGTCCTTTGAAAAGAAACGCCAATCTCCTTCCCTCTTGTTTCCGGTAAAGTAACCGACAGAAGCACACAACGTTGAAAACATGATAGCACAGCATCCTATGGAAAGTCCCAACTGCCCTTCTCTCTTAATTTTATCAAGCTCCAATGCTCAATGAAAATATTGACTTCTTAGACTATGTTTAGATTGATGATAGAAAATGAAATGGGTGGGAATATGTGAGAAAGATATGGTGAAACTTTATTTCAGTGTTTTTTATTTTTATTTTTAAAGAAAATAAAAAATAAGAATAAAAATATATTTATTTAAAATTTAGAAGAAAAAAAATTCTAAAATTATTTTAAAAAATAAGTCAAAAATTGAAAATAACATATTATTATTTTTAGTCTTTTTTAAAGAAATTAAAATGTAATGACACCTTAAAGTATTTTTTTTTTCTTATCCATATTTTTTAAATCTTAAAATTTTAAAAATATAATTAAAAAATAAACACTCAAATTAAACATCACTTAAGTGATATTATTATTTGGATTTCATGCATTACCATGGAGCTTAATAAAAAGAGATGGAATGAGATCTATCTTGGACCATTCCATTATTTACAACTATTTGGGATAAGTGTGATGGAACACAAATATTTGATTGTGTTGATTTTTTTAACTTTATTATATTAGTTTCTATTTCTCATCTTATTTTTTTTGTGTTTGTTCTAATGGTTTTGTGTCTTTACAAATTCTATGTTGGTTGTAATTTTAGGATCTCTTGTACCAATTGTTCACTTTATAGCACCTTAATTGATTATTTTTTATCTAAACAATGTTACCTTTAGTGTAGGAAGTGCTCGGAACTCTAAAAGGATTGAAAAAGACTTAAAAAGAGTCAAAATTATATAATAAAGACCGAGAACAATGAAGAGAACAATAGGGAGTCAATTGTTGTAAAATTCTTAATTCTCTCTTAATATTTTGTTGCTTTCTTTATTGGTTTTAAGCTTCTCAATGCCAATAGCTAGCTAAACCCTATAAGCTAGGGTTGTGATTTAGGACATATCTATGAACCCTAATTCCTTTATTGCAATAAATTCCCAGTTACTTGTTCAATTATATAATTGTGTTGTTCTTCTTTCTAGATCATTTCAAAAACTAAATTGATTAATTGTTTGTGATAAGCTATTTTAATTAATTGACCTATGCAATAACTGAATTCTAGGAATTTGCATGAATCAAATTGTCACATAATTCCTAATATAATTAACACTTGTTAATTAAATTCTTGGTGCTTAATCTTCTTTCTAATTTAATCTCTCATGAACAATAAGAGAATAAAATAGGAAGAAGAGATTTCTCATAACATTAATCAATTTTGTTTATCACTTTAAAAAGGCTGATTAGTGATTGAACAAATAATTGTGGTTTAATTGAAATACAGAATTAAGGGGAACATAGAGATGTGTCTGAAATCATGACCTTATGTCTCTTTATTTGTTAGAACTTTCATTAACGTATGTTTATTCATACTTTCTGTTACTTTTACAATTATTCCAAACCAAAGCTCAATTTTGTTTGTTTGACTTGTGTTAAATTTGTTATTTCAAAACCAACACTAATCTCTAGGATACAATATCTAAACTTTAGATCCATTATTATTATTGCATAGAGTACACTAGTCCTTGAGCAGTAGTTTTGTGCATTATGTCTCACCCTCTTCTCCCCTTGCTTTGCCTTCAACATTGAATATTTTTTAAATTATATTTTGAATTTATAGTAAAATTTTTAAATTGTAATATAAATTTCTTTAAATAGAACTAGATAAGCTAGCAATAAACAAAGATCAAGTATGCATATAAAGGAATGGGACTTCAAGTTACAAGGTAGGAATTACAATTTATAGTATAAAAGTAAATTATTTTTAATAATATAAAAAATTAAAGCATGACACATGCCTTTTATTAAGTCATTTTTTAATTGTTATTGTATTTTTGCACTTAATTTTATGGTTCTTAAAAAATAATGCAATGTGAGAATGGAAAAGTTATAACCCTTTCCACTTTTTTCTTTTTCTAAATAATGAAATGAATATTTGTTACTTTACATTGTAAAATATCCAAATGCCATTTTCATCCATCGTACCATTCCATTCTATTATATTTTTATCTACTCAATTTCATTTTCTATTTGTTGGGATGAATGGTAAAGAAAATAAAAAGAAGTAAAAGAATTATATTTTTATCTACTCAATTTTATATCCTTGCATATGACACATGTGGTTGTAACTATGATGATCCCGAATCGGACATGTGGGGGAGCAGATGACATTTAAGTGGATCTTCCTTTTGATTGACATTGCAGTTAAAGTGGACACAAGACTTAATATATGATATCATCCTTCTTTTTATTTTGTTTGGATTATGTATAGATATGACTAATTTAGGTTTGTCTTTTGTATGCTTTCATAGAGTTTTATGAAATCAAGGTTTTATTTTATTTTAAAACGATGGAGTACTTTGGTGTATTATATTTGATTTAATCTTGTTAAATAAATGCCTAGTTTGTATTTTAAGATTTGTGAATTTGATTTGTTGGTTTTGGAATCACAAAAAAGTTTACACAAAGTTTTTACAAATAAACTAAGAAAAAAGTTTTCCGAATCATTTTAAATTAAACCTTAATTATGTAATGAAGAGGGGTCATTACACATTGGACATCAAAATCCATAAAACCAATGTGTATTTATGAGGTTTATCGTGAGGTTTGACCTTTTTGAATGAATCGATGATATATTATATTATAATAAGAAGTTAAAAATAGAAAAATAATTAAAAATACTCATGATATTAAAAAATGGTAAGAGTCATTTAATATTTATTTATTTTTAAATGATTTGAAATATTTAATAAAATATATATAATATTTAAGTTTAGTAGTAATACACTAATGATATAAAATAGTTTTATATAAATCATTTTGATAAATAATTATTAATATAATTTTTAATTATTATAAAAGTTAACAAATTTATTATACATATTAATTTATAATAAAATGATAATATAAAACTTTTGTATAAGTACAGTATATAAATTATTTTTTCATAATATTTTTATATCATATATTTGGAAATACACACAAAACAATTTATTTTGTTCTAAAAGAATAAATGACTCTCACTTATTGTCAATGTTGTTTTAGATAGTTATAATTATGTTTGACTTTGACAAGAAAGAAAAAAGTAAAATAAAATGACATTATATTCCATTATTTTAATAATTTAGCATTAAATTAAATACATAAAATTTATTTTATTTATTGTTTGATTTTCAAATTTTAGAACATGTTCAAAAAATGACCTGAATAAACTAGGTATTGAAAAGTACCTTGGCGTTGGTGGAGATTACCATGTTTGACGGAGGGCATTCCTGTCCGAAAAATAAAATCCCTGTGATGAAGCTAAAAATGAACCATGGCGAAACGAAAGGGAACTCATTAGAGGCCTCAAAAACCTCATAAACCCTCTCTCTCTGTCTCAGTCACACATTCAAGAAGGGTGAAGGGTGAAGGGTGGTAGCAGAAAAAAATGGACTCACATCTCCCCGACCACTTCAAGTGTCCAATTTCCCTCGAAATAATGTCGGACCCTGTCATTCTCTCTTCGGGTCACACCTTCGACCGTTCCTCCATCCAACGTTGGCTCGACGCGGGTCACCGAACATGTCCAATTACCAAACTACCCCTCCCCGACCACCCCGCCCTCATCCCCAACCACGCGCTGCGAAGCTTAATCTCCAACTACGCATTCCTCTCACCTCTCCACCATACCGTTTCCCAACCCGAAGCCCTAATTTCAACCCTCGCCTCCAATTCTTCGTCTTCCGATTCCAAAATTGAGGCTCTTAAGCACCTCACGCGCTTATCCAAGCGCGACTCGGCGTTCCGGCGGAGGCTGGCGGAGTCCGGCGCCGTCCCCGCCGTGATCGCCGCCGTGGACGACCCGAGCCTCCAGGAGAGGGCGCTCCCGCTCCTCCTCAACCTCACCCTCGACGACGACTCCAAGGTCGGCCTCGTCGCCGAAGGCGTGGTCGCGCGCGTGGTGGAGGTGCTCCTCCACGCGCCGACGCCGGACTGCCGCGCCGTTGCGGCCACCATCGTCACGAGCCTCGCGGTCGTCGAGGTGAATAAGGCCACCATCGGCGCGTTTCCGGCGGCGATCGCGGCGCTCGTGGCGATCCTCCGCGACGGCAAGGGGCGGGAGAGGAAGGAGGCCGCCACCGCTCTCTACGCGCTCTGCTCTTTTCCGGATAACCGGAGAAGAGCCGTCAATTGCGGCGCCGTGCCGATTCTCCTCCAAAACGTCGAAATTGGACTTGAACGCTGTGTTGAGGTAATTGGATTTTTGGCAAAATGCAAAGAAGGGAGAGAACAAATGGAATGTTATGACGGTTGCGTTCAGATTCTGGTTAACGTTTTGAGGAATGGTAGCTCGAGGGGGATTCAATATGCACTCTTTGCACTCACTTCGCTTTGCTCTTATAACCAGGAAATGGTTCTGGTGGCTCTGGAAGAAGGGGTTCTAGAAGCTTCTCTTGGGTTTGTGGAAGATGATAATGAGAAAGTGAGGAGGAACGCGTGTAATTTGATTAAGGTTTTGCGTTTCAACCACAATCGGGTGAGGTGATACTGATGATGATGAAAAATGGAAATGTGGAGTGTGCCTGTGAAGTATCAGTTTTGATGGGAAGAAAGATTTGTTTGTCTCTCCTCTGTTGAGGTGAGTTTTTTTTTTCTTTTGGTTTATTGGTTCTGCCTTGTTGGGTGGGTCCTCTGTAAAAAAAATGGAAAGAAATATCATTTTTTTTATGTGATAGGGTTCTTTTGTATGTTATATATATTGAATAATGATAATGATGATGGGATCGGTCTCTGGTGTTAGTTTAGCTGTTCTCAATGGGAAAGTTGATCGACCCTTTGAAATGTAGTGCTTCAAGTTAGAAAATTTCTCATGGTTTCCTTACAATTTTTTGTACTGGGTTAACACTTGAATTTAACTTCCAAGTTGTTTTTTACCTATGTCTTTCCTATATATGTAAGTGGTATAGTGGTTCTGTTAAAAAAATACTGTGCATTGAAAATTTTTAGTGTCACTCATTAATGATTTTGAATGAAAGAAAAGAAAATGTATGTTTGAAATGACGCTTCAATTACGGATATGATTTTGACACGCTCTGTTTCTAGATTGTTATTTCTTCACTACTTTTCTCTTCAACTCAGAAAAAAACATCAAACTCATCAAATTTTCTTTCCTTCCCATATATAATTTTTTGTTATTGAATCCAAACATAAATGTGCATTTCAAGAAGTTAAAAAAAAACCTGACAGACCAGAATTTGAAATCAAAATTGTAAGTACTTATGAGGCATGACTTTCATTGAGCCATAATTGCCATGGATGGTTGATTTTGACCAGACGGCTCTGCCATTGTAGTTTGTTAATGGGGGATCAGAATTCTTTTACTTGTGAGGTATGCTTTAACCTGGAGGATATTGACTTGCAAGTCAACTTTCTTTTCAATTTTCACCCTTAAAATGTGTTCAGCAGCCAGTCATTACCAAAATATTTATTGCAAGGAAAACTTGCCCTTTTGAATTGTAACACACATGTAAAGTTTGAGCATTCACTTTTATGATGATTTTGTTACACAAATATGACTACATCTGGACTCTCAATTTTTCTTGCATATAAGCATGTCTGAAATAAATTTCTAATCAATGAAATTTTAGAAATCCATCCCATGTAGTTAGTGCTCTATTTTTAATATTTGTATTATGCCAAAGTTTTAATGTTTGCTTGATTAAGAACAAATGACAATGTTGGTCTACCAATTTGGGAAAAAGTCATGTTTATTATATCATGATGTATGCTAGTAAATGTTCAGTTTATCAATGAAAGTTTTGACTGAAAGAATCTTTCAGATAGCTACAAAAAAGATGCTAAAATTAAAAAGCCAGCATTACTAACATCATTTGGATCTGAAGTTTGAACATAAAAGGCTGCAGGAAAACAACAATTTAAATCCTCAAATACCCTGGTTGTATAAGTACTTCAAAGTTCAAACTTGTGATTTAAGTTTAGATGATTCTACACTCTGGTGGTCATTTTACTTCAATTTTCTATCAATCTTCATTGTACATCGATGTCTATGATATTTAAGAATGCAATGCTGAGTGTTTTCAAGATAGGCATCCATAATTAGGGATTCACTTCTTCTACCCCTCCCATCCTTTGTTTTTTTTTTAAAACTTTAATATTAGGCTTTTGTGTTACTGTTAGGGTTGTGACTTTTATGGAACACTTATTGACTGTTTACTCTCAAAATGAGGTAGCTACTTAAAATGTTAGGGGTCTGATGGTTTAGTCCAAATTCCAAAATATTTTCTGCATTTTGCTAAATTCTTTACAAGATATGCTGACAAATTGGGTAAGGACCCTGCATCATGTGATCAGTAGTACTGCTTTATGCATATTTAAGTATTTGGATAGTGGTCAGCATGTAGCATAGAGAGAACTTCATCCCTGTAATATAATTGCTTTTATCCACTAATAAAATCTTTGGTCTTGTAGTAAGGGAAGAGTTATTAATAATTGGTCCTTGCACAACTTATTCTGGCATTGCAACAAAAAATTACTTCCTATCATATATTAGTACTACAAACATTTTTTCGGCAATTGAGTACACTGGCCTGGGTTTCAGTGGTTTGTACCCATGCCATGTCGTTAATTTTAGTTCTAATTACGAGTATACAGTCCATGTCTAGTAGAAAGACTTCTGTCCACTCTAATTAAGTGTAAATTCTCTTTAGATTGTGATATTGTTAAAGTTTCTCAGAGATTCTAACTAAAGATTGAGGATGTGCTCAGGATATATCTTATGCAGGTGTTATCTGCCTTGTGGTTTAAAATAGTGAGATATTCTCTGTGATATGCCAATATGCATCTCATCTTGCTCTTGAAGTTTGGTTGTCCGATTTAATAGAAAATTGCATCATAAATTGTTTCTTTGATTTCCCCACGTATAAAATACTACACCTATGCGGGCTTCTTTGTCTTGTTTAAGGAGGTTGCCAAATGGTTAAACTTCACTAGATAAAGCCTGGCAAGTTGCTACTTTGTTTGGTTTTGCAGTAGATAGCAAAGCATTTGGCTGGTAATTTGGTTTGACTTCCAAAGTTTTGCCGAGGTCCTTACTAGAGGTTGTTTAATGTCCGTGTGGTCGACAATATTGATACAGAATTTAGTGCATTTGTTTGTTAAGATTACAGAGCATAAGATTCTCAGCTATTTTTTTTATTCACTTTATAAGAGTTTTACTGTAGTGGTATGTATTACATTATGTAATTATTAAACTGTATTTGATATTTTGATGTAGATTCATCTATCACAATTCACAAGATTGGTTTGGTCAACACACTTCTTTCTGGCATTTGATAGCTTTCTAGATATCTTGATTCTTTTCATATCCTTCTGTCTCTTTTTTTTCTTCTTTTTTTTTTTATCTTTGTTTCCGAGTTTTCTTTCTTTCTTTTTTCTTTAAAACGATTCCCTAAAGGACAAGGCAACGAGTGTTTATGGAATTATTCTTTATTCTTATATTAAAAAAAGTCGTCTCAGCCTCTTAGGGGCCAAAATTGACTTGGATTTTGTTTTATATTGGGAACATAAAAACGTGTTAATAAAAAATTCTATATTTAAAGAGTTGTTTCAGCTTCTCAGCAGGATTATGATTGTCACTTCTCAGATGCTTCCCCGATTAGAAAATTATTATTCAGGTCTTGCTTGAATAAACGATTTGTGTATTTATTTGCACACACGAGCTTATAGTTTATAATGTGTGTATATATTTATAGTTTATTTGTCTAGTTTATAAGCTTTATCAACTTATTATTTGTTAAATGAGTATATTTATTTTTTTCAGAAGAGAGAAGTGATATCAACGTAATAAATAAAAAATAAGAAGCGCGATCTATAAAAAAAATTGTAGTTTTTAATAAATTTCTGTTAATACTACGGAACAAAATTTAAAAGAACATGTTACTTTCTTCGTTTAAAAATATGTATCATATTTGAAAAAAATATATTTTAAAATAAGTGTTATGTTAGTTTTACAATATAATATTAATTATTTTTTTCTAAAAAAGATTATTCATTGATAGAATAAAAGTTTTATGTTAAATTGATTGACTTTTAAAATAATTAATTTAAAATAATATAAACAGTAATTTACAATTAAATGATACTCTAAAAATTGTTTTACATGTATCCATGACCATTAAACTCATACTAATATTAAGATTAATTTTATAAATTACCAATAAAAGAATATTATTACTAGCATTTCTTGTCATGAGATGTTCATTATTTCTTCTACTAGTATTAAATATCAACGCGGTAACTAGTTTTTTTTTTTTTTTTTCCAGCATCAACGCGGCACTAGGGAATATTAATAATGACGTAATATTAATTTGTTTATAAAGAACTGGTATCGTAAGATGTTTTAACTAATTTTAATTTTTATTATTAGTCGAAAAACTTGTTTGATTATTTGATAAATAATTTTTTTATTAGTTTATAATATTTTTCTAAAACATAAATTTCTAGTTATCTTTTTTAAGTAAATTATGATTTTAATATTTTTTATGTTATTATATATTTTTTAACTACTTCAATAATTAATTTTACCAAACACTTTAATTTAACAAATTAATTTTTTAACTTTTAACTTTTAACTTTTAACTAACTTTTCAGTTTCTAATTAATTTTTCAACTAATTTTACTAAGTCTGGTGACCATTAGAAGTAACTTGTTATTGTAGCAAATTTCATGTTAAGCTGTTTTTATTGAACTTAAAATAGTAGAGTTGAGAACGACCATTGCTTTAATTAAATTGACCTGTCATAAATATGCATATTGGGTATGGCTAAAAATACATTCATTTACATATCACTTTAGTTATTGTCATCAACTTCCTAGGATTGCGGGCTAAAATCTCCAATAGTTCGTTAGGAATAGTTTTTTAAAAAATTCTTCAATAATTTTAAATTGTCTATAACTTAAAAGAAAAAGAAAAAAAGAGATAAATAATTAATTTAATTGATGATATAATATAATAAAAAATATTAATTAAATATTTAAAATTTTTTATTATCAAAATATAATCATTCATAGTTTCAAAAGAGTCCTTCATATATGTCCGTGAGCAGAGAATTGGGATGCATCGACCACAATATTACGTTTGGTGGAACTGCAAATTTAGTTGAACCAGGTTGATTTTTTTTTTTCCAATGTACAATGATTGCAATGACATCAAACTTAAGACTTTATACATCTATCCCAAGTCTCATCCTCTTACTGCTAGACCAATCTTAATTGGTTAGTTGAATGAGGTTGAATTGATATTTTAGGTTTTAAATTTTTATATTTACATGAGTTAATAAAATTTCATAAGATAGGAATTTCATCAATTCAACCATTAACTAATTTTTTATTATTATTTTAATTATGCATGCTAAATTTCACATGAATTGAATATTTATTGGTATGTTATCTAATATCTAGTAATAAACATTTGATTATATTTTTGTACTCTTAGATTCCTTTAGGCTAAATTTTAGGACTGATCTTTGGACCAAGATTTATAGCCAAACTTGTGGTTGATTCTTTTGGGCTAACTTCTTTAGGTTGATCTAGGACCCAATCATGGACTCATATGATGTGTACTACTCTATAGCAGTCAAGAATTAAGGCATAAAATCGCAATCCATCGAAGGAATGAGGAACCAACTCCTAGTATCGTTCACTTGCAAAAAGTTGCATATACTAGTACACCATTGTTTATCATGAAAAAAACATTTGTATCACTCACGCCCAAAAATTGTTTATGTTAAGTAAAGGTACAAAGAATAAGCAAACACTAACATTGCTCTCTTAAAAGAACTCTTGAAGAATATTTTGAACATGCCGAACAAGAAGGGCAATCTCCTTTAAATTATCTTCGGGATATTCAGGCTAGTCTTCATTAGTAATAGCTCAATTTTTAGTTTTATTGGCCTATTTGCCTTGGATGGTTATGTATTCTCTACTTTCTTTTTTTATTACTTATTTATTTATTTATTCATGAACATTGCTTTTATTTTTAAAATTCTTACTTTGATCATTTTAAAAAATGAATAAAAATATATAAGATAAAATAGAATAAAAATAAGGTTAAATTGTAATTTTGGGATCTCTTGTAATTTTAAATTTGTGATTTTGGTTTTCCGAATTTTAAATCAAGAGATTTAATTTTCTTATTTTTTATAATAATAATTTTGGTCCTTACACCAGTTAGTGTTTTAATAGATTGTTAACATGATACTTATGTGATAAGGGGTTAAATAAGGTGAAAAATAACATAATACTTATGTAGCAAGGGACTAAATAAAATGAAAAATAAAAAAAATATCTTGATTTATGTTGAACTCATTCAAAGATAAGGTAATAACTTGTTTTGATTAATTAATTTTATAAATACTATTTTGTATGTATTATTAGTTAAAAGTTATTATTTTTTTAATTATAAAAATTTATAAATTAAAAAATATTCAATATATAATTTTTTTAACTTTTATTTTATATACTTTATTTTGGATAGTTTACATGTTTTTATTTTAATTTTAGCAATTATAATTAAACTTAATAAATTAATATATAAATTATTTTATAAATTGATTTTAATATACATATTATTTTTACTCTAATTATATAAATTAATAAAATTTTAATATTTATTTTTTTAGAAAACTTACATGTTAATATTTTCTTTTTAACTGTAAAATATAATTTAGTAAATAAGTTTTTTTATTACCAATTATATAAATCGAGAAAATTACATAAATTAATATGTAAATTATTTATATAAATTATTTTATGTAATTTTTAAAAAAATATGTAAATTTATTTTTATATATAAATACTAATTTTTTTTAATTATTAAAAGTAATATTTTTTTTATTTTCTAGATTATTTAAAAATTATTTTAAATTTACGTATTTTTATAAATTACGTAAAATAATTCTTTTAAAATAACCTATGTATTAGTTCATGTAATTTTTTTAAAAAATTATAATAAAATAAGAACAATTTTTTTATATATAATAATGTATTAATTTATATTAAAATAAAATTTTATGATAAAAATAAATACATATAAAAGTTAATATTATATATATATATATTAAATATTTTATTTTAATTTATAAAATATTGTAATTCAAAATAATTAATAACTGTTGACTAATAATACATATAAAATAGTATTTATAAAATTAACTAAACAAAACAAGTGTCTTAGTGATTTATTATTTTATCTTTAAATGAAAGATGATGAGTTCAACTCCTACCATCTCAGCTAACGACTACTTGACTAATGAACCAAATTACTTATTGTGAAAAATAGGAAAACTTAATGTCTTAATTTAAAAATAAGAAAATCAAAATGAGATTTGAAATTATAGGGAGACCAAAATTATAATTTAGCCTAAAAATAAACAAAAATTGCAGACAAAATTAAGTGTGCAATTTTGATCACAACAACACCCCAATTATAGATGACACTAGTGTTTTCTGTTTTTATTTTTAAAGAAAACAGAAAATAAGAGTAAAAATATGTTTGCTTAAAATTTAGAAAACATTTTCTCTAAAAATATTTTAAAAAATAAACCCAAAAATAAAAATAATAAATCAATTTTTTTGTTTTTTTTTTTTGGATAAGTGAAAACACGATAGTATCTTAGAATATTATCTTCTTCATACATGTTTTATAAATCTTAAAAATTTGAAAAAAAAAAATAAACACTTAAACCAAATGTCACCTTAATTTTTAAAGTATCATAACTATATTTTGTTTTTTAGTATCAAGTTAACATGTCATAGCTATGTGAACAAATGAGTTAATGCCATATTAAAATATGTATTGAATTGCTATATTAACATGTTAGTGTCAAGTAAATGATTTTTATTAAAAAAATAACGACAGATTAACAAAAAATCGACATTGGTCAATCAAAAAATAAAAAGTGAAAGATCAAATATGAAATGAATTTTTTTAAGGACCAAACACAATTACGATACTACATAGACTAACTTTAGCTACTTGGAGATTTTATCGTATTGCTATCCAATAATATCTAGTCACATCTTGAAAATCAAACGAGTTCTAATAGCATTGTTTCTCTATTCAAATTGATATTTTATTCTAGTTATTGTTATCAATTTCAGATGTCTAAATAAAAACAAGGATAGCCTGCACAAAATGCTGATCGGCTGGGATTTACAAAACTTTGAGCAACAAGCAACACTATTTTCGCATTGAGACGTTTTTGCTTATTGTTTTGGGTAACTTTAACGTCTAAGGGGGGGCTGGTTCTTTGTTGATATCCTTAAAAAACACAGCCTATATCTCTCCAACCATGAGCTATTTTTGGATAATAAAACTATATAGAGATGAGAATGCAATGTCATGAACTATGGAGACATGATGAAGAAATTAAAGCTTCTATAGTTCTATTTCCTCAAAGGCCAATGATGAATTGAAAACCAATCAAAAGACATTCGGGGGCGATGATTGCAGAGTAGAACCGTAGAACGTTCAATGGTCCATCCACCATCTAGAAATTAGAGTAAAGGGGAAAAAAACGAAACACAAAAGACGTGAAAGGAACATATGAGAAGACTCATTCTTTCTCCTCGGAGCAAGCTAGCAATAGTACTCTCTTAGATATGATGAGAAGGAGGACATGCCGTTAATTAATTTTATAGATTGTTAGCATTTGTTGGGAAAGAGGATGTCAAATTTGGTTTGCTTCATTAATTATCCTTTTGATATCAAATCTTGCATTGATCACCCTCCCAATGGCATGAAATGAATAAGACTAAAAATTAAGTTTGATGTTTTTTTAAAGAAGTTAATTAAAATGCATTTTAGAGTTTATTTTTGTATACTACTAGAGGAGAATCTAGTGTTTTGCACAATGAATGAAAAAAAAGAAGCAAAAAGAAGTAAAAGAGAGTAGGTGATTTGGAGAGAAAAATGAAGAAAAAAGTGAGTCCAATGCATCACAAAGTGACGCCTTAAATGAGAAAATGGTGACTGAATGATGGTTTTTATATAATGATAGATGATAGATGATAAATAATATATATTTATAGATTAATATAAATAAATTTGACACTATTAATTTATAAAAAGAATATTATTAGTATGGTATTTAAAGTTAGTCAATTTAAAAGTCAATCATTTATTATATATATATATATATATATATATATATATATATATATTAGTTTGTGATTAGATGTTAGCATAAAAATATTTTACACAATTAATATATAAACAATTTAATCAAGTTTTTATATTAATCTAAAATTGTTATGTATTATAAAATGTGTAATAATTATTTTAAAAATTATTTAAGTGATTTTTAATTAGCTGGCAAAGTAAACATCTTGGCACTAATAATGTGTCAGAAATATATTTTTTACTGAACGAGTCGTCCTAAAATAATTGCATATTTTTTAAATAATTATTTAACTTTTTATGATATATATATGTTGATAGTTTAATAGTCACAATCACTAATATCCCAACAGGATTAGACGAAGAGACTTCTGGGATCTTCTTCGAACCCTTGCTCATGATACCATTATCCCATGGTGCATAGTTGGAGATTTTAATGATCTTATTTCGGTTGATTATAAAAAGGGTTGTATAGATCACCCTCTTGGCTTTTTAAGTGTTTTTGAGATGTCATTGCTGATACAAACCTTGTTGACATCCCGCTCCTAGGCTATCCTATTGATGCAGGGGAGGAGAAGCTAGGTAGGGCATTAGCAAGACAAGATTGGCTCAACATTTTTCCAAATTGTTATCTTTTGAACTCTCTTAATGGAGTTTTTGAATTCTCCCATTATTTTATGTCTATTATGTCGTGATAAACCGAGAAGGAAATTTCGGTTTGAAAATTGTTGGCTTGATGAGAAAGATCTTGACTCTGTTGTGAAGGATGGTTAGGCTCGTGATTCCTCTTTTGATTTCCTCTAAAAAATCCACACATGTTCGAATGATTTATTGGCTTGGCGGCATCGTATACATTTGTTTCAAAGAGGATATAAAAGTTGCAAGCAGAAATTGGAGCTTTTAAGGCATAATCCTGACCCTAGCTGTTTACATGATTTCAAGAGTACTAGGGATGAATTGTAGCCTAACTGCATCAAGGTTTCTTCCCTCAAAAGCTGAATAATACAAATACTGTTTTGATTCCCAAACTTGAGACGTGTCCTCCCAAAGTGCATCTCAAAAGAGCAATATGCTTTTGTTTAAGGTAGATCTATCCTTGATAATGTTCTGGTTGCTATTAAAACCATCTATCACATGAAGTGTAAAGTGAGAGGTAAAAAGGGTGAGTTTGCTCTAAAAATTGATATCAACAAGGCGTTTGATAAGGTTGACTGGAGATATCTGCAGGCCATTTTTCTTAAATTGGGTTTCGACAACAGATGGATATCTTAATAATGACGTGTGTGAATTCTGTGTATTTCAATGTCTTTCTAAATGGAGAGGTCTTAGACAACCTGCCTTTTATTTTATGTATAGAGGGTCTCACATCACTCCTAAAAAAAGTTTGAGAGAAAGGGAGAACTTCATGGCATCAATGTGTGTAGATGAGCCTCTCTCCTCACACACTTATTTTTTGTTGATGATTGTTTTTTGTTTTGTAGGACAACAATGAATGAAGCATACACTTTACAAATTTTTTTTAGTGACTTTGAATACTCCTCAAGCCTATCTATTAATCTTCAAAAGTTTGAGATATATTTTAGCAAAAACACCAATGAGTAGACTAAGGAGGAAATTTCAGAAACTCTGGGTGTCACTGAGTGCCTTGAAATCGGTAAATATCTAGGTATGTCTTCTATGATTGGTAGAAAGAAGAAATCTGTCTTTGGCTACCTAAGAGATACAATTTGGAGGAAGATTCAACAATGGTCTAGGAAGCATCTTTCTAAAGCAGGGAGGGAGATTTTTATCAAATCTATTGCACAGGCCATCTCATCTTACTGTATGAGTGTTTTCCTTCTACTAATAAATCTCCATGATGAAATTCAGAAAATGATGAACTCTTTCTAGTAGGGAAGCAATAGAAATTCAGTGAGAGGAATCAATTGGCTCAGTTAGGACCGATTAACTGTTAGAAAGGAAGATGGAGGTATGAGTTTCAAACATCTTGATGCTTTTAATCTGGCTATGTTAGGGAAACAAGGTTGGAAACTAGTTTCTCATGTGTTCAAGACAAAATATCATCCAAAGGGAGATTTCTTGGGTTCATCAGTTGGTCATAACCCAAGCAATACTTGGCCGGGCAATAGTCAAAGAAGGCAAAAGATGTAGACTGGGAGATGGAAATGTATAATACCAATGTTTGGTGGGATCCTTGGTTGCGAGTCTCTAACAGTCCATATATTGCAACCCCTGTTATTGAAGGATTGGAAAATTTAACACTGAGTAGTTTGGTCAACATCACTAAGCTTCAATGGAGTTTCAGCAGGGATGAATGCTATTCTGTAAAGTCAGCTTATTTTCATATCATGGAAAATGTGATTGATAACTCTCATCTCAGGGAGAATGGAGATTGGATGCTGTTATGGAAGCTCAAGATGCCTCAAAGAATAATAAAGATATTCCTAGGAAGAAAGGAAGTATGGTACATCAGTTTGTATTCGGGACAACAATGGCAACTTCCTAACCCCTATGACTTCATGCATAGGCGGTTTCAAGGCCCGGCTACCCTGGGCAATTGCCCAGGCTCTGGCCCAAATTCATTTGGTAAAAAAAAAAAGGTAAAAATTAAAAGAAAAATATTAAAGAAAGGGCAAGAAATTGAAAGGACAAAACAATTGTAAGAGTTAAAAATTAAAAGGGCAAAAATATAGGTAACAGAAACAAAAGAAGTAAAGCTTCGTCACCGCAGCAACACTGTAGAAACCTTAAAGCTTCCGCCATCGACACCTACTGGTTCTTTTCCGACTACCGCCTTCCCCTTTTTTTCGGTTAGTAATTGTTTAATTTCAACTGATTGTGGTTTTAAATTGAAACAATTAACACAAAGGTAGCAGAGAAGAAGAAGAAGAAAAATTTGGGTTTATTTGCACGCCTAGTAGTAGCAGACACAGAAAAGAAGAAAAATTTGGGTTTGTCTTTGAAAGGTTAAATATTTTATGTTATATAGAAGTACTAACATTGTGAAAATGGGTCCCATATTTTTCAAGTTTATCTAAAATCTCATATGGTGAGATTATAATATTGTATCATACTGATAACTTCAATAAATTTCATTATAAAAAATATTTACTTTATAATATATTTTGTCATTTTGTGTGCTGCTAAGTGTCAGATTAAGCTACTACACAGCAAGATTCATTGGTTATAAAAGTTTTATTGATAAGTCAAACTAAAGTGTGTATCTAGTAATATTATAAGCATATAGTATTATTTATAATAGCAGTAAAAAGATCTTTTACAGTGGAATCATACCACTTGTAAATTTGTTTATTGATAGATAAATTATCTACAATAAAGGTTTCTTTTGGTTATCTAATTTTATTAGTTTCTATAATGGTGTTTAATTGAATATAATATAATGCTTGTTCCTACTCTTTATAAATCATAAGAGATTACTTTTATTTTGAAAAACTATTCTTATTTAAATTTTGATTCTTATGATTTTAATTGTTAATTGAGTATGAACTTAAGATCATTTAATTTCAGAGATGAGGAGATTTTTGGTTGATAGAGCAAGTATTGAGAATGTGAATGTTGTACAACAAGAAGCCGAATTAGAACCGCCACCTAATGTGGTTAATGAGTTTAACCCAAATGAGATTGTGCGTGATCCAGGTCATAGGAAACAAATTAATGAGTATGCTCCAGATATTCAAGATCAAGTGAGGAGGGCATATATATTGAAGGGTCCAATGCAACCACATTTGCCAAGCTTTCCTCGTACTCCATTTCGAAGTGTTTCTAGAGCATTTAGTAAATCATGGTATAAGAATTACACATGGTTAGAATACAGTGAGATCAAGGATGCAGCTTATTGTTTTTATTGCTTTCTCTTTAAGCAACCCGGGAGGGCCGAACACTTTGGTTTTGAAGTCTTCACTAAAAGCGGATATAGAGATTGGAAGCATGCATCTCAAGGCTTGAAAGATCATGTTGGTAGTCATAATAGTTTGCACAACTCATGTGTCAAGCACTACGATGATTATAATAATCAAAGACAAAGTGTGACAAGTAAGTTTGCTAAAGCAACCAAGGAATCAGAAGAATTGTATAAGATTCGTTTGACTTGTTCTTTAGATTGTTCAAGATATCTCATAGCACAAGGCATGGCTTTCCGTGGCCATGATGAATCCTCTACTTCACTAAATAAGGGCAATTTTAGAGAGATGGTAGATTGGGTAAAATCTCAGAATGAACAAGTGAGGGATGCTTTTGACCGTGGTGGAAAAAATTGCACAATGACTTGCGGTGACATTCAAAAGGAGCTTGCAACGTGTTGTGCACATGAAGTTACCAAGGTGATTATGGAAGAGCTTGGTGATAGACAATTCTCCGTGCTTATTGACGAGTCACGTGATATATCCGTCAAAGAGCAAATGGCGGTGATGTTGAGGTTAGTAGTTGTATTTTCCAATTTCCAATTTTCATTACCTATTATTCTCTATGCCGCCAAGTAAACTGGTTGAATTTGTTTTAGGTTTTTGAATGACAAAGGGAATGTTGTGGAACGATTTATTGCTCTACATCATGTCACAGATACTTCATCTAAGTCATTAAAGGATGCTCTTTATGGTATTCTTGATAAGTACACATTATCTATTTCAAGGATACGAGGGCAAGGATATGATGGAGCTTCAAATATGAGAGGTGAATTTAATGGTTTGCAAAGAAAAATTCTAGATGAAAATCCTTATGCTTTCTATGTCCATTGTTATGCTCACCGTTTGCAATTGGTTGTTGTGTCTGTTACTAGTAGTTGCTCATCTATTCATGATTTCTTTGAGTACATCACCTTGATTGTGAATACAACAAGTGCATCTTGTAAGAGGAGGGATGCTTTGACAGAGGCACAACACAAAGATATTTTAAATAAACTTGAGAGTGGTGAGATATCTAGAGGAAGGGGCTTACACCAATCATCTAGTCTCACTAGACCCGGGGATACTAGATGGGGTTCACATCATACTACATTGCTTCGTTTGGATCAAATGTGGTCCTCCGTGTTAAAGGTGCTTAGTATGGTTGATGAAGATGGACGTGGACCATCTCAAGCAGCAGGTTTGATAGAAAAAATGGAGAGCTTTAAATTTGCTTTTATTTTGAGGTTAATGTTAAAGTTGTTTGGTATCACAAACGAGCTTTCAAATATATTGCAAAGAAAAGATCTTAATATTGTGAATGCCATGGAATTAGTTGATGTTGTCAAAGCTCGGTTGGGCACAATGAGAGAGAGTGGCTGGAATAATTTTTTTGCCGATGTCCAAGGATTTTGTGTTGCTAAAAGTATTCTGGTACCAAATATGGATGACGAAATACCAGTTCGGGGTCGTTCAAGAGCAGAAGGGAGGACTATCACTAATCTTCATCATTACCGTGCAGAGATTTTTTATGTTGCTATTGATAAAATATGTGTGGAGATGGATCACCGCTTTAGTGAAGGAAGTAACATTATACTTGATTGTTTCTCATGTCTTGACCCCAAGAACTCTTTCTCCAAGTTTGATGTTGATAAGCTTGCTCGTCTTGCTGATATTTATCATGCAGACTTTTCTGATGATGACCGAGGAACAATTAGGGATCAACTTGAAACTTATGTGCTTCAAGTGAGAAGAAATGCTTCTTTTTCCACTTGTGAAGATGTTCAAAGTTTGGCTATGAAGATGGTTCAAATTGAGAAACATTTGGTATTTCCATTGGTTTATAAACTTATTGAGCTAGCTTTGATATTGCCGGTGTCGACAGCATCCGTTGAAAGAGCTTTTTCAGCAATGAAGATTATCAAGTCTAAATTGCGCAATAAGATCAACGATGTGTGGTTCAATGACTTGATGGTATGTTACACCGAGCGGGAGATATTCAAGTCACTTGATGATATTGATATTATTCGAACATTTACCGCAAAGAAGTCTCGGAAAGGACACTTGCCTCGTAATTTTATTTAACCCGCTATTGTAAGATTATGTTTATCTCTTTTATTTTAAACTATATTTTTGTTGACAAAATGACGAGTCTCTTTTATTTTGATTGATTACTATTTACATATTATATACCATGTGAATTTGCTATCTTTAAATTTTTGCCCAGGCTTTATAATTTTTCTGGCTCCGCCACTGACTTCATGGTTCTTAGGCATTCCATTACCTTTGGAGGCAGAAGCAAGGGCAATCCATTTTGCTCTTGACTGGTTGGCTTTGGGTTCCAACACAAATATCATTATAGAGACAACATCATCTCAAGGAAGTTCTAGAATAATGAAGTTGGAGACATCCTTCCAAAGTGTGCAACAAAATTCTCTCTTTTCCAAAATTGTTATATCCAGTTTGTAAGCAGACAAGTCTATTTAATTGCTCATTCCTTAGTTAGGACATCTAAATCTTATGCTTGTTAACAAGTTTTTTTTAAGAAAAGTCTAAGATTGTAAACAATACAACTTAATTTATACTTTTTTTTTAATTTCTAAAAAATAACCACTAAATTATTTCACATCAGAGTCACTTTTGTTTTAGGTTTAGTTTGTTACATATGAAAAAAGTGATTCTAGTACAAAATAATCTAGTGATTTTTTTTTGACAAGTTCTAAAAAACAAACTAAATTATGTTTGTTCACAATTATAAAAATTATTAATTTTAAAAAGAAAAAACTGATTTGATTTTATGAGAAATTCAAAACAACTTGTAATCTTAAAAATCAATAAACCTACTATGTACACATTTTATGATTAAATAAAAATATAAAACTACTTAATATAATCTATTTTTTTATATTTTTAATAAAATCTTAGATTGTTTCAGCTTTTTATTATTTAAAAATCTAAAACAAATAAAAAAGTTAAATGGGTCCCAAGTTCCCGGTGGCTCGTCCCCAAGGTATGTGGGAGGGTCATTCGAACCCATGATCAAGGGGTGACCGAGACTCAACTTTAAATTTAAAACAAATACATTAATTTTTTTAAAAAAATAGTAGTTACTTTTTTAAGAAAAAGTGATTCTGTTAATTTTTTTAATGACAAATAGATCCTTAAGCTATAACAGACTAGATCAATATTTATGTAAAAAAAAATCATTAAAACAAGGCAATAGGCTATGATTAAACAATTAAGGCAAATGTTAAAGTAGTATTTTTTAGGATATTTGTTAAGAATTTTTTTTTCAGAATAAAAAAATATATTCCCATATTTGTTTTTAATTCCTTAACCATAACCAATACTCCTAGACTGAACAATTAAAATCATATTAAATGTTCATTTACTATGCATATTAATGAAATTCAAAAATTTTTTATTGTTAAATTGTAGTCACTCATCAAGAAAGAAATACTACTAAAAAAAAATGAAGGGCATTCACTAATTTACAGCTTGTCATTGAGGGGCATGCACTAAATAAACACAGGTACCCTGTCAACGTTCTCATCCACCAGCATCAATACCCACACACACCTTGTTTTCCTTTCTATAGAGACACACAGAGAGAGCAATAAACACCCTTCAATGGCTACCACTACCACTAAAGTTTACATTGTGTAAGTCTTTCTTCCTCTCTCTTCTATCAGATACTACTTTGATAAGCACGTTTCAAACGGCACTTCCAATTTCATTGGGCGATTTTTCTTTTTTGTTGTTCTTCCCTTACTTTTCACTATCTGTGCTTTGCTTTATTTTCCCCCAAACAGACATATTTATATGTGGAATGAATGATACGAGGGTTGTTATTATTGTTTTCCCCACCTTTGTTGTTCGGTTTTGTGTTATTCGCTGGTTGTTGGGTTACTATCTCTTTTGTTTATGATTTTCGGTGACTATGGCTATTTGATTGCTTTCCCAGTTTGTCTATTGGGTATTGGTTTGAGTAAGTGCTGAAAAATAGAAAATTGGGAAGTGGGTCTTTGTGTTTTAGTGTGCGTTATGTGTCTTTCTTATTAAGTCATTTTCCTTTTTAGTTTTTGAAGTTATCCATTTTATCTTTGTTGATAAAGAACAGTTCCCAGAATTTCCTGCTGTTCATTTATCCCCTTGGACAATTTAGGAGATTGTGCTGTTGTTTGTCATCAATTAACTTTTTGTAATGAATAGCTTATTTCTGTTGTGTCTATTTTGAATCCAATCAAGCCAAATTAGAGAATCAAATCAAATGAAATCCTTAACCCTCAATTTTTTGTATGAGCATGAGCATAAATTAATGTTGCCCCAAAGGAGAATTGGAGAAAAATTGACAAAGATCTATTTTTCTTATTCTCTGTTGATTGGTCATTTCTTCAGTGCCATGTTTGGTTTTCCGTTTCAAAATTTTGTTTTGAGGCAAATGCCATTTTACTGATGGATCAGGACCCTTGCTTTTGCGTTCATTTTGTTTTGTCCTTTGGATTTGCATTTATATGGGCGCCACAACATTTCCAACCACAAACCAAACATGCACTCAATCTTTTTTTCCCTTTGAGAAGGATTTGAGGGTGTGCAACTGAAGTAGGAGACTTTTGATGTTGAAGACATTTTTGTTTTCTTTTTTTGGGGGGGGGGGGGGGGGGTAAAGGGAGAGAGGTTCAAAGTGGGAATTAACAATAGCACAGAGAAAACTATGATGGTGAACCCCCCCCTCCCGACCAAACTTTTCATAAGAAGGTTGTAAAGGCAAATATCTATCCATGGAAACTAGAGTGCAAGCCCCACGCACTTTGTTTGAGTGTGTGGTCCTGACATTCATCATTATTTATGACTCTTCCTTGGCTTGCAAATTCCGTTATAACTTAAGTATTTGAAAAATGTTTCTTTGGCCCCAACCGTTTCCATTATTTCTTATGAAAATATAAACGAGGCAGGCTTTGTTTGAATGGCTTCTCACTATGCAGAACGATCTGTCAATGTCATCATGTCTTGTCTGGTGGTGGTACTAAAATGTTATTCCTTGGTGATAGCATATTGCCACCATAATCCTCTGTTGATGCATTAGTGGTAGGTACAATAATCCTTCATGAATCAGTGAATCACGCCTTGTTTTGGGTTATGATGATTTTGATTGAGCTCAGGTGATATCATTGACCCAAAATTTAACTTTTACTGATGAGTTCTTTTGTCTGTGCTTTTTGTAAAAGAAGAGTGTCTCAACCCTTTTCTGGTTTGGGCTCATTATTAATTTAGTACCTTGTGACCTATGATAACGTCCTTCTGAAGTTGTACTTAATTGTCTATCATAATGTTGTGGTGTGAATCTTATTAAAATTTACTTTGCTTTTTACTGTTTAGTTACTATTCTATGTACGGACATGTTGAGAAGCTAGCTGAAGAGATTAAAAAAGGAGCTGCTTCTGTTGAAGGAGTAGAAGCAAAGCTATGGCAGGTTTGTAATGACAAGTCTTTTGAGTTATAAGCCTCTCTCTTTCACATTTTGAGATTACTTAATGTCTATCTTCTTATCTATCTGTCCAAGATTGGCTTCTTTCTAGTAATCAAAGTGTTCAAAAAACCATTTTATGACTTTTGGAATTTAGATGCTTTGACCTAGTTAAGAAATGCTATAGTAACGTAATTTCTAACACACTCTTTGTTATTAGGTGAAATTCATAAGGGACCCATGTGTCACTTCCCCATTTATTGAGTCCTGTTTATTATTATGAGACTAAGATAAATTTCACTCGTGAAGGAAGAGTAGGTTAAAAGAATGAGTTATAAAATATGTTGCTAACACCTAGCACTTTTCTAACCAAGTTGTATATGCTCTACAATCCATTAGAACTTGGAACAATCTGGGAATTTTCATTATGTATTTATGATGTTCTTATTCATACAGGTACCTGAAACACTGCCTCAAGAGGTCCTTGGGAAAATGGGAGCACCTCCAAAGAGTGATGTACCAATTATTACACCCAATGAGCTACCTGAGGCTGATGGCTTATTGCTTGGTTTCCCCACAAGATTTGGACTGATGGCTGCTCAATTCAAAGCTTTCCTGGATGCAACTGGAGGTCTATGGCGCACACAGGCACTAGCTGGAAAGCCTGCAGGAATCTTTTACAGCACTGGCTCTCAAGGAGGTGGACAAGAGACTACTCCGTGAGTTACCAAATCTCACTTGGTTTTGCTTCGAGCAATTCTTTTTTTTTTTTTTTTTTTGCGCGTATTCTGGTGATCATTAGTTGTTTTTGATTTTAAAATTCTGCAGGTTGACATCTATTACTCAGCTTGTTCACCATGGGATGATTTTTGTGCCCATTGGTTACACATTTGGGGCTGGTATGTTTGAGATGGAGAATGTGAAGGGTGGATCCCCATATGGTGCAGGTACCTATGCTGGGGATGGTTCCAGACAACCTACTGAGTTAGAATTAGCTCAAGCTTTTCATCAGGGGAAGTACTTTGCAGGCATTGCCAAGAAGCTCAAGGGATCATCTCAGTGAGATCTTTATACATCTACCATTTGATGTTTCTATATACTTAAGCAAAAGAGTTATGTGCATCATATATCCAGTTTCCAGTTCCTATAATGTCCAGCAGAATAAGATGTTAATTAGAGAGAGAGAAAATAATTAATACTTGGGTTCAATACTGTTGTGTTGTCATTTGTCATAATGATGTATCCTCAAATACAATGTTATTGTCAATAACAATAATTTTTCAATTGTTACTATTTTCATTGAGATCAAAGTGTTTGTCATAATATTGGTATGGCGGTTAATCATCAAATGACGATGAAAGTATATTTTGTTTTTACGATATGATAAACTGATAAGCCATGAGTCCATGACCTTGATTAGCTAACTAACTTGACAATGATATCCTCATTCGTTTCTATTGAAATAAGGCTTTCTCATTTTAACTAAAATTTACGTGTATGTTTTAAAGAACTAGCCTAGCTTAGTAGTCTTGGCTTAGTAGCTTATTCTTAATCTTACCAGGAATATTGAGTTATGATCGAAGGTCATATATTAAGAAATGGAAGAATTTAAGAATAAGGCTTCTAAGATTTAATCCTGATGATATTGCCATCTTTCGATTTCAGTCCCTAAAAAAAAATAGTTTTTAGTCATTAATTAATTTGTTGGTCTTATTTTAATCATTTTTAAAATCTCTAATCTCTTTTTCATCCACTTCCATTTCATTAATAGCATCACATATTATCGATCAAACACTTATTTTAAGCGGTTTGATTTGTTTGAATTTAATATTATATTTAAATCGAATCAAATTGAATTATATTTTATTTCATATTTGATTTGAATAATTTTTTATCTAAAAATTAAATCAAGTCGACCACGAACTTATGAGAGAATAATAACAAAATCACATGACTCAAACATTACTCTAATCCACTTGAATTCACCTGAAATATTTTGAACCTGCAATCCACCTAAACTAAAAGTCCACTTGGCCAATAAATTGGGAATAGTAATACTATATTAGGATTGCTCATTGAACGAATATGGTTGGGTTCGGGGGTCCAAAAATTTAAAACGTGCCTAATCCTTATTAGGAATTAATGGCAAAGGTGAAAGTAGAATCACGTTACCAAAAATGAACTCACCTAGCCCACAATCCTCTTAAATTGAAAGCCCATTTGGTAAAAAAAAAATGAGCTTAAAATAAGTTTATCCAATCTTATGTTTTCAGGTTTTGCTTCCACTTTTGTCATTTTTCTCTAATCATGGTTTGAATGATAATGTGTGATGATATTAGTGAGATGAAAGTGGATGAAGAAGAGATTAAATATTCTAAAAATTTTAAAGTAAAAAAAAAAAATTTGGAACTAAAACTAAAAAAGTTTAGGGAATAAAAAAATTGAAAAATGACAATTTCTAAAAGACTAAAATTGAATGATAGCAATTTTATAAAACTAAAATCTAAATTTCAAAGTTTTGTAGGGACTAAAAATGACAAATAAAACATGATGCCACGTGGAAAAATAGATGTTTCAATATAAGGTGTAAATTCATAATCACATAAATTTAATCTGACATTTCTTGGATCACTCTCAAATTTTAGATAAACTTCAACAAAGTGTTTTCATGCTTTCCATTGCATAATAGTAGTACATTAAAACTTTTTCTATTCTCATGATGTTATCTCATTTTGAGTCATAAATTCTATAAATGCATACAAGCCTCGTAATCTAGGAATAATCAGCAAATAGTCCATAACATGTAATTATTCACACAACAGTCAATCTTCTTAGCCTTAAACACTAACTAATTACACCCAAACTTAATCGTTTGTTGATGGTTTTCACGTAAGCATACGTTTTTTGGACATACTTTAACAAAGAAATTGTGCAAAAAAAAAAAATACACTTCCGAGGAACATGATATTTAGATTAAGTTGTATGTCTCCAGACTTTACAAATATTGATAACTTTAATTTGGTGGCTCCTTCATAAATGGGCTGGTAATTGCAAATATTTATCAATGAATATATTATAAAACAATTTAACTTTTGGATTAGCTCTTCCTCATTGAATGTATCGTTTCCCATGTAAGAGAGGAAGATCACTTGTTCCTTAAAAATTGTTAATGTTACCATGTTTCTAACAAATTGTTGATGTTTCTGCATCTCATTTCAACCAACTTGACTCGAACTTTTTCAGTTTTCTTGTTAAAGTGGCTCATTCAATTCGTCTTTCCCTGTTGCTAATGGAAGTTAGGATATCAGATCAAGTTGTTATGCAAAACTGCAAAGGGAATCCGGCGTATAAGATTTTTTCACATGAAAATTGGACAATACACTTCCAAGCAAATAAGACGTCCGTGCACAATAGATTACACAAACACTGTGCCAATACCTCATGGCCTTTGTTCTTTTCTATCCATATTATTACCATCTAAATTTTCAAAGAGATGCCATTTTAACTTGTACGAGATAATAAGTTTAAACATCATTGGCTCTATTTTACATACAAAAAAGAGAGTGTCGCTTTATACCAAGTCAAACCACGCTATAAGGAGTACCATTTACTACTAATAACACTTATAATGCAAATGAGCTATTAATGAAAGTTATAAGAATTGAAATCCAAAACCTTTTAGTTGAGGCTGTTGGACTCACTACTAAGTTGATGTTTTTTTTTTTTTAAACTACTAAGTAGAAGTTGGTTGCATAGAAATGTGCCGGTTATATAATTTTTTTGATAATTCGATAAAATTTAAGTGGATATTTAGAGGTGTCACTTTGGTTCTAGGCTCTACGGCTAGCTCACTTGGCTCTCCATAATGGCCCTACTGGACTTTAGCACACCTAATGAAGGCTCCTACAACGCTACAAGACCTTAATCCACACAATTTCACTTAATATGGGGTCAGGCTCGAGCTAGTCCACAAATTATATTATTTTAAAAATGATTTTGTTTTACATATATTTTTAATTCGACCAACCTTAACCAAAGTAATTTTTGACCCACCTCTAATGAGTTTTTTTTTTTATTTTGATTAAGTACTATTTTTTATCCATCTTGGTCAAAGTTATTTTAGGTTGAACTTGACCATGACATTTTTGGTCAATCATCGTTGGGATAACTTTCAGTCGACTTTGGTTGTGGTTGCTTTCAGCCAATCTCAACCTGGATAATTTTTTGCCTATCCTGATTAGGATTACTTTTGGTTGACCTCGACATTTTTTATTTGCTTTCGTCAGTGCAATTTTCAGTCAATCTTAACAAGGGCAACTTTTAGTTGACCTTGATTAGAGTTACTTTTGACCGACCTCAATCAAAGCTATGTGGACTTTTTAATGACATTTTTCCACTTGTTCGCGTTGGTTAGTGACGAGTTAGGTCTGGTTGAGCCATTTTGATGTCTTTATGGGTCTCATCCTATAATGATTTTTTTTATGCTTATCATTTATATTGAATAATGTATTGGATGCATGTTAGGCACTACAAGGGCAATTGGCTCCACAACATATTATTTTGTATATATACATATTTGATAAAAAAAAAAATCCCTTGCAAAAAATAGATATTGTCCCATAAACAATTTTTTTGGATGAATGTAGAAAGTTATAACTAAGAGATATAAGAAAAAAAATTGATACTATTTTATCTTTCTAATTATGGTTTTACTCCTATAATACTAAACATATACCGCCAGTGACACACACAAGTTGATTCAATTGTAGTTTATAAAAGATTAAGATTATATAAGTAATTCATATTTTTGTCATAAAATTATATATTTTTGTAAAAATTATAATATTTTTGTTCTGAAAAAATATAACATTATTTTTCTGCTCCCACTAAACAATTTTTTTTTATCCATCACAACTATGTGGTTTACATGTACGTGGCACCCATGATCTGTCCTTTGGTTAACTCTTGGGCACTCCATGAGTGAGAAAGTCCAATAGATATAAAGTCCTTGTTATTGTAAAGCATTTTGTGGGCTTGCAATTACTGAAGTTTTACAAAGCAGTATTTGTTAGGCTGTTGCTTTCTACACCTCAAACATGGCTTCCTGCACCTCACCGAATTTTATTTTTTTTACCTTCCACCAATCCGGAATGTAAAAGGTGTAACCAATTTGAAATATAAAATTACATCCCGTAAGCCAAAAATAGTTCCGGAAGAAATTTTTTGGTGCAGGAAAGAACAAGTTATTTGTTAATAGGTGAGTATATGTTCTTCTGGAACAACTAGTAAATGGTTATCCATTTGGGCTCTTCTCGCCCACCTTAAAGGAACAAAGCAGGCAATGTTGGTGGGTATTTCTTGAGAAGATTGTTATGACAACCACCTCCCCCGGCCCCAAAGCAAATGTTTCCTTTTCTTTTATTTTTTCTAAACGAAAATGAACTATTTTTGGTTATAAAACGAGAATGAACTTTCTTAAGGTTGATTTGAATGAAATTTATATATAGGGTCAAAAGGTGTTAACAAAATCGCTATTTTTTTTAATCTTTTAAGTGTTCCTCTTGTGTAATGCTCCAATTCATGTCGTTTAAATTTTTTATTTTTGTAGAAATTTAAAATTTTCAACTGCATTAATTAACAAAGGTCAGGACAATGTTAACTTACTCACCCAACTGCTTATTTAGGACCAGTTTATTTAAATTTATTTGTTAAAATAAACATTTATTTTAATAAAATAAATAATTTTCTATTTTTTAATATATTTGTCTAAACTGCTTTTGTTTTAAAAAACTAATTTTTTTTATTAATTTTAAGAAGCAAATCTTATCTACTTCTTAAAATTCATTTGTATAAAAAACACTTATTTTAATTTTTTTTAAAAGTTTAAATAAACTCACTCTTAATCATAACTAGATGCTTTGTGTGTAAACTTTTTTTAACAGTAAACTTTGAACACATGCTGAACATCAGGGTAAGTCAAACCGAAGTAATTTGAAGCCTCCAATTCTCTTATGTGTTACACAGTGAAGTTCAAACTTTCTTTAGTGATATCAACCCTAACCCTATGTAACTTTTTTTCTTTCTTAAGGTAACCTCCTTAAAAGATAATCTTACTTGAGACTTAGTCGATTATTAAATCTGGTCATCCCTTTTAGTAAAAATTTTAATTTTGTTGCTATCCAATATGTTACTTCAATTTAGAGTATAGACAAACTAGCTCAACATTAGTGCTCTCTTTCGTTTCAGCGACAAGTTTGGGATGGAATCACATCAATATACTGCGTTTATTCTTCCTATTATTGTAACTTTGGAATAACCAATGTCAACTAGCATTATTATGCTAAGTCAGTATCTGTACGTCTTTCGCCCTTAAAATAGTAAAATCCTTTTTGTCTCCTTTACAAATGTAAACATCTCATCAACTAGCAACTTGACAGCACTGAAAGGTATATTTGTTACGTACCCAAAAAAAAGTACATATGTGTGAATGGAAGAGAACGAAAGAGAAGGGACACTTCATAGTTCCTTACTTCCTTTAAGTCTTTGGGAGGTTTTAAACCTCAAAACTTAAAAAGAATAAAAATAGTATTACTTAGCCATCATTATTTGTCATTCAATCTTTTTTTTTTTTAATAAATTCTTGCATTTTTTTGTCATTTCCTAGCTTTCCTAACATTCAAATATTAATATTACTAAAATGGAGGGTTGCCACCCAAATCACGAAAAGTATAATGTTGCTAGAGATATAAAGTTTAGTTGGGAAAGAGTGAAGGGAGAACGGAAGGAAGAAAAATCGCTTAAAGAAAAATATAATGTTGCTACATCAACGTTCTTCCAAAGCCCAGAGGAGGAGGTAGTTTGGTGCTTAAAGAGCTTGCAAGATCAGATTCAAAGTACCAACAAAGAAGGAATAACCTTCTTTTTTTCTTTGGTGAAAAGAAAGAACCCTTTTCAGGTGGGAAGAAAAACTTGTACTAGAAGATAGATATAGATTGTCATTGATTAGCCAAAACAAGAAAAAGAGAAAGTTTTGTATCAAAGAAAGATGAGCGAGGCACAATGATGCGTCGTGCCTTTTCCTTCCACAACTTTATTAAATTCCTTTTATGTGTCTTCTTTATTTTATATTTAGTAATCAACCATAAGTTTATGAAGAAACTAAGATTATACGCCAGATTGAGAGAATGGTAATGAGCCCGATATGCATGGGTGAAGATTATTGGGTGTAATATCTATCGTAAGATCAATTAAAAAGGACATAATTAAACAGAAGTGAAAATATGGGTGCCAATTGATACATACCTATCGATTAGATTTAGATGTTACGTACGTATATGAGCAGGGAGACAGTATATAACTAGTCACGTTTTTATTTTTGTTTGTGTGTGGATAATAGTATTTATTGGGTGGGTTAGCATGCAACACTTTTTTATTAGGTTTGGTTTTTTGCTGTTATGGGTAATAGGGATAGTTTAGCTTTTCTACGAAACTAATCTGGCTTAGTTGTGTAAAGGGTTGCATTGGGCTCCCCTTATGTATACCCTTATTCTCTTATCCAATGAACTTTCTTTTGTTGATGAATTTTTTTTACTTAAGTGGTGCTTTTTAGAGTTTAGTCATTTCTCACGAATGAATTCTTCAACTTCAAGCTTATTTCCGCTTAGTTAATTGATCATGAGTTCGAACCAGTATCTACGAAACAGTACGAAATACATGTGGCTAGCTTTGTTTTATTGGTTAAAGATTAAATGAAAGGAAAAGAAAAACTGAAAAATAGAATTGACGAGAATCATGGACTGTCGTTGATTTTCATTTCCGTATTTTTCATGTGATAAATCCTTCAGATTTTTTTAGGAACAACATCTGGTTGAGAATTGGACTTGGAGATAAATTTGATTGATAGAATTTATAAGATTCAAGACTCAAATTTAAAACTATTAATTAATTTGAAACAAATCTTGTATCAGTTGATACATGTATTTGGTCGCGTCACTGTTATATAACAAGTCACACGGAAGAGAATAATATGCGTATACGTGTAGAAAAAGTGCTCACATGATTGGGTTTATTTATTTTAATTTTTATTTTACGTTGTTGATTTTATCTAGATTTTAAATAAATTAGGTTTTTAATTTTTTTTTTATGTCTTTTAGAAGAACCTAGATATATCTACCATAGACATTTTAAAGCAAAAGAAAAACATAAAGACATATCTGCTCGTATATATTAAATTTAAGTCTTAGATTTTATTCTCGTGAAATTACATCATAGTTTTATTCTTATGGTTCTCGTATTATGACACATGTCTTGATATCTCTTATTAAATCAAATCAGATAATATTTATTTTTACTAATTAATTATTCAATTAATTAAATGAGATTCTCAATGTTCTTAATTTTCAATGAATATTTAAATTTCTTCAGTTAACGTATTAATTATAACAAGATATTTGTGAATAATCATTAAATTAAAATATAATTATATCACTTTTTGAGATTTTTTTTGTAGAAATTTGAGATTTTTATAATTAAAATTGTGATTATATATTTATATTTTTATTTGTATTAAAATAATTTTTCACCAGTTAGTTTAAATCTTACCCTTTGTTCTTACGAAAAATCAAACAAACTTTGCTATTATTGAAAAAATCTAAAAGGTTAAAGGTAAGGTTATCAAGAAGGGCCAGATTGGTCCAATTGCATTGAACAATTACAGTTCAATACAGTTGAGATAAAATTGAATTAGATTAATTTAATTATAAATTGGCAATTTTTTTAATCTACTCGATACGTAGTAGGTAAAAAATTTCATCCACTAACTAACTTTTGTTTCCTTTTTATTTTTGAAAAAAAAAATTGAGATGGTTTTATCATAAATCCGAAATGAAAGTTTGACAATTTTAAAGTTGACAACTTTGTGGCTGATAGTCACTTGATCTTGAGTAGTCTAGCTTTGAGAGTGATTTGTCTAGCTTCCAATTAATATCCTAAAGAGAAAAAAGCCATTTTATAATATTGTTACAGGTAAATGGCTGTTTTTGTCTCTAAAAATATAAAGCGATGACGGTTTAATTTTTGAAAGTAAAAAAATTAATTTAATTTCTGAATATATAAAAAATATGACAATTATCATCTTCTGCTGTATAACTTATTTAATGTTAACTAAGTCCTTGAACTTTAAACCTTAATATCATTTAGTTTTTGAAATTTACATCTTAAGGATAAAATAATTCACGAAAACTCAACAGTAAGACAATGTAATTAAATTGCTTTACACTTTTAAAAACAAAAACAAACATGTACCCTTATATTATTTTTATGTTAAACATTTGTTATGAAACGTATATGCTTGTAATTTTGAGACACTATAAATTATATTTAAGACTATGACGGATTAATTACATTTGTTAAAATAATTACAAATAAGCATTAAGGATGCTAAGGCATACTATTTTCTGGGTATATACATGTTATTGAAACTTCTACCACTAAACCGACCCTAATAGTTATCCTAATACCAAGCAAAGTAGGAAAAAGAAGTAAAATGAAAGTACAAATTACATCAAATAAAAAAATATATAGTACAACTTATAATCCTCTTTTATTTTTTTTCCATAAATTAAACAAATTGATGCCAGGCATACAGTGACATATAATATTAAAATATACTACTATCATAATTAACAAATTCATTGTCAGGAACAAATTAAAAGACATTAAAATTAGCCCCATATCAGCTAATTAATTCAGCCAAATATTCTCTACCAGAACCAGCATCAAATCATCTATAATCTAATGTCAAATGTCGGTGAGTTCAGTATTCGTTTTCCTACTCTCACCAACCACAAAATAACTAGCATTTTGGGGTTATATATATTAATCTTGTAGCACCCATGTTAATAAACTATAGATAAGTTGTATATTTTTCTCTTCCAGTGGTCACTAATCATTTGCAAGCGCATATCATTCTGCTTCGTGGCTGGCCCAGCATTTCTCTGTCCATCTTTGAAGGGTCACTTCGTTTGTTTCTTTTCTCACTTTTCCTTCTTTTTCATCCTTTGTTTTCTTCAGCTTTTTTCTCATCATCAAACTGTGGCTTCACATTTGCTTCACCATCCTTTTACACATGCAATAGTTAATAATACGTCATCAATTTTTCTCCACTGGTTGAGTCTCTTTGGCTTTATTAGCCCTTCTCTACCTTAAGAGTGCGCCTCTGAATGTAGGCGTCCACAATTGATCAGCACTAGTGGCTCCTGTTGCCACTGGAAATGTGCTTGAAATCGGTACCAGACACAGCCCTTTGCTTTTTAAATCTTGTTGTGGTCCTTCTGAGTCTTTCAGATCATCACAGCCCTTTGAACAAAGTTGTATAAATATTTCAGAACTATTCAACCTTAATAGAAATCACCACAAAAAGAAATTTATAATCTATGTACTAAAAATAAAGAAAATATTAGTCATTACTCACTAGTATTATCTATGCTAGTATCCTTTTACCTGATAAAAAATAAACTAGGCGTTATAAATTTAAAGTAGCACCTTATATGAAATGTGTCATCCAATCTCAGTTATATCAAATATGCTAGAGCCATTTGGATAGAAAAAAGTAAGGCAAAAAGAAAAATCTCATTAAAATTAACTAGTTAGATTTTTTTAACGAAGATTAATCATAACAAAACTAATATATATTTCACATCAATAATATATGACAAACAAAAAATTGTGCCGCCATTCAATCATAATCATATATGATAGTTTCATTAATTTTTATAATAATAAATTCATTCTAAAGGTCATTTCTAATTGATTTATAATTTAACTACACTGATAATAAATAACAATTAAAATCATATATATAATATTCTATGCATCATATTCTTACTCTAGTTTGATAGCCTAGACTAATAATTTAATTATTATTAAAGAAAAATTATATCAATGAAAGCAATACTAATGATTAATATTTTTTTACTATTAATATATGATTTCTTTTGTTAATTAATTCCTTATGTAAAGAATACTATAGCTAGATATAAGCATTTTGGAGTACCTGCTGCTGTTGAGTGGGAGCTCCATTTTTCATATATGAAGTACTCAAAACCTGTAATAATTCAAGATGTCAAGATAAAATTTTAAACACAACATAAGAAATCCTTATAATAATTAAAACTCTTTCTTTTTTAAGATTTATATACGGTACGATATCAATAATTAGGGTTTTATTCAAAACAATGTTGGATCAATGGAAACATACATTGACTTGATCATGAAGGAACTTAATGTACTCGATGGCTTCGTGAAGAACGGATGCTGTGTCGGTCTGTTAAGATCAACAAGAATAAAAAAGAAATCTCAGTGAGTTTTTACTTTTTTACCTTGTCTAAGAAAGTAAAGGTTTCAATTCTATAATAGTCTAAGTTGCTGTGTAAATAAAAAAGAAAAGTGAAAGAGACACATGCGAAAAATTTCACCTTTCCGAAAGGTGAAACCAATTGCTGAAGAGCAGTGACCCGGTCCCCTAGCTTCTCTTTCCGAACCTGTCCATACATGTCAAGTTGATTAAAATCTAAAGTGTAATTATTATAAAGGTTGAACAATATTGTTGCATACTGAAAAAGGTTGAAATGAAAGTAAAAAAAAATAAAAAATGCACGTATACCAGTACAATACCTTGAAAGTTGGTAATGGAGATGGAGTTTCAATTCTTGGCCTCTTTAATGCTGGTTCACAAACATTTTTCTTAGCCATTGATGCCGACTCTAGAATTTCTTCACTATTGAGCTTCACATTATATACTATCAATTAGTCCTCCATAGGAAAAAAGAAAAAAAAAACTAATAACAAAACTAATATTTGTTGATAAAAAAGAAAAAAAAATCATAAGGGAGATATAAAATGAGTTGAATAATTAAGACAGAATGGAGGAGGATATTCCATCATCAATCTCTATTAATAAAATTAACATTATAATAAATTAACATTTTTGATAAAGAAAATAAGAAAAAAACCCTACGTAGACATGAATATATATATATATATATATATATATATATATATAACTTGAAATAATTAAACCCAAATAATTAAACACGTACCCTGTTTAATAGAGTAATTGGGAAATTGGGTTTCTCTTCATCATCAAAGGTTGGCCTTTGATATTGTGATTGTGTTGAAGCAAAGGTACCTACTCTTATGTCGTGAAGTGCCTCGGCGGAAGCATTCCAGAAAGGAGTGTTGTTTGAAAAGTGAAGTCCAATATTAGGGTGTTGCTGCTTTGCAATTGTTGTGGTTGTGGGCTTAAAAAAAGTGGAAGCTTTAGACCATGTTGGCAGTTCAGTGCATGGTGTCCCATAACATGCTTTTGATGAATAGGACATCGGACGGTTGGTGAAAAGTGAGTGTTGTGGATGAGGATTATAATTAGGGTCATATAAACTTTGCAACGTTGAAGGGTTACCATATGATGAGGCTGATCCATTGGGGAATCCACGGTTTGATGATAACCCAGCGGTGGTTAAAGAACTTAGACTATGGTCATCTAATGAAAATTCTTGTTGGTTCAATAATAATGGCTTGAAATTATTATCATCAATTTGTTGTTTGCCACCGTCAGAGGAGAAGCTCTTTGGGATCCAATCCCTATGGATTTGTGAATTAGAAGAATCTATTCCCGTTTCTTCCTGAATCAAGGAGTGGAAATTGCTCTCTGCCCTTCCATTACATCGACTATAGGATAAAAAAAAAGAGACAAAATATATGGTCATGGATTGGAGAATCCAATAGGCAAAGAAACAGTTAAAGAGCTATAGTATACGCCATACATGCTTTCATAATAAGATCCAGTTCCCCTGGCCTTTTTCAAATGAAATCAATGAGAAAAAGTTAAGAAAAAAAAAACCTTTCAACCCTAGTGGAATTGCTGGACCATATGCTATAACCCTTCCACTCACACATAATATCACATGTAATTTAATTTAAATTGAAATTGAAATGTCTCTCACAAGAAAATGTTAGCAACAAACACATAGTAAAGTATATATATATATTTGTGATGCCTTACAATAATAGAGGCTGATTCCAATTCTCTGATGATGATGTGAGGCCAAAACCCATCATCTGCAAGGTGGAATCGGTCAACATGCCACCACTTCCACTAGCTGCTGATTCACTCTTATGTGGCTTGTGTGCATCAACAAAACCCAGGTAAGTAGTGTCAGAAACCAAACTGTTATTAGTCTCTTCAGCACAACACTTTGTTGCCTTCAAATCCATGTCACTAGTTCCCCTAGTGCTATAGTTTCCTGCATCATAATTATTAGCTGCCACGGAACAAGGAGAAGAAGATATAGATGATGATGATGATGATGAACTTAGAGGGAACAACACAGTACTTCTTGTTGAATCAATAGTGGTACTACTCCACCAGTTTTCACCACAAATCCTAGCTTGAAACTCCTCAGCCATGAGACAACCCTTTTATTTATTCTTCTAAAATATTGGTGATTTATTTTTGTGTATATCTTTGAGCTTTGTTGCTAGCTTCTTCAGGTACGTGCTTTATAGAAAAAAATGGTATCACACAAAAATATAGGTTTATTTGCAAAACCAAAGGGTTTTATACATGAAACTGTTAGAAGGGTACGGACAGTGGAGATTACCGGAATCCGGTTGACATTACAACGGGATGATTGGACGAATGAGAGAGAGAATTTTGAATCATATTCTAATTCTTCTTTTTCTTAAAAAAATAAAGTAATATATATACATGGCTGTAAATTTATTTCTTTGATAATTGGTTTTGTTTACTTTTTGTATTTTTTTATAAGCAATATATTATATTGCCAAACTCATGAGCATAATATATACCAAGCTAGAGATCGAGTTGTTTTCTTTTAATTTGTATTGGATTTACGTGTCTTTGAAAATGTGTTCCTTATGTATGAAGGGATGTGGGTATAATTAATGATATTCGTGTTGTGAAGATTTGATCTGCAGTCCAGCCATGTCATGATTTGTATAGGGTCGAAACCCTGTATTAAAATACATATTTTTTTGCACCTAATCAATTTTTTTAGAGCAGTAACTCTTTTTTACATTATCTTTAAGAAAAGTTCTTAAAATATTGAGTATTCCCTCATATAAATTCTAAATGAAAAATAAATTTATTAAAAATAGCTAAAAATGATTTATTTTCATTTTCCTCTTTATTGGTGACATTTAATTAATTTCGTCATGGAGTCAATTTAACACACTTTTCAATAAAATAAATGCTCTATTGCTTTATTTAAAACTATCAATTTTATGTTAAATGTTGCATATTTAATAATAAATTTGTACTTTATAAAAATTATATATTTTAATGATTTGATTTGTGATTTTATTAATTGTTTAATGATTTGGTAAACTAATTACTAATATATTATTATCTTTAAAAAATGCCGAAAAAAGAATCCCCTATACACTTACCTTTAAAGTACCCCGTTTCTTTCCCCCACAAATTGCTGACATTATGGACAATTATTATAATCCAAAAATCTGTACCCTTAGATAAAATTGAGGACCATTTTCATGGTAATATAAGGTTCTCATTGCAGACGACGTAATAGCAGTACTACTAGTACAACTAGCTGGGCCAATAACCTAGTTGGTAATGTACTAAAGGTTTCAAGTTTTCCAAATACGAATTAGTTGGCCAAAGCACTGTGGGGACGCTCTTAAACGTCACGTGAGTTAGTGAAACTAAAACCAAACTGAGAAAATTTAACAAAAATACTACTTAACCCCACACAACTACGACATTACCAGGAAACGAACTCAAGTGTCAACGACCTTAGTTTTGTTTTTTTGAGATCACATAATTTTTTTTTTGTGAATATAATCTTCGTTCGAATACAATAAGATCATCTTATGGATGATATTTTTTTTAAAAAAAGCATTTAATAAACATATAATATCATAACAATTGATCAACAAACATGGAGGTCAACAACCTTAATTGCTGAATTGTAGCTCTTTCTTTATATGAATAAAACTATTTTTCTTGGGTTGTCAAGAGTAGGAATGTAATTATCAAAACTCAGGAGTCAAGATGAGTAATATTAATGACAATTTTTTTTAAAGAATTCATTTGAAATTGTTAAACAATAAAAATTATTGAATAAATCAAAGTAAAAAGATAAAAGAAAAATTATAATTAATTAACAGCTAGCAATTGACTGTAATGAAAGTGGACTATATTACCGGCCCCAATATATTTCAGAAGTACCTATTCACCCATTAGGAAATGAACGTTTGAATTAATTTATACATTTAAATTAAATAACTTTCTATTTATGCTTTTTATCAATAATTTTTTAAAAATAATACTTCTTTGATTTTTATTCATATTTCTCCTACTTGTTCTAATTAGTTTATTTTTTACTCAATATTTTCATCGAAGCTTCTCAAAATGTTCTTTTTTTTTTTACTTAAAAAATGTTCTTATATTATCATACCAAATTATGCAATTTTCTGTCACTTATTATTGAATTATAGATAACTTTGATTATCTCCGTGCATAATTTGGTCAAACTAACCTTTTAAAAATCTTAATTACTTTTTATCAAAAGAAGAAAAACGTGATCTCAACGTTCATGCATCCTACATCCTAAGATTATTACAAAGTTTAGTTTCGTATATTAATACAACTTTCTTTCATGCATCTACTTGAAGGCTTAAGGTCCTAGAAGACAAAATCTCAGATTCCCGCCTTTTTTAATTTATTGCAAATGAGTGGATTAATGGAGTGGATGCGATAAAGTTTAAGGTAAAAATTGTGTTAAATATGTTTTTAGTTTTTAAGCTGAGTCACTTTTGTTTTTATTTCTAAAATTTAAATTAATTTTTTGGTTCTTTAATTTTAAAAAATAATTTTTTATATCAGAAAAAAATGGTAAATCATAAAAATACTCTTTTTAATCTCTCTCCGTAAAAAATCTCTCACATCAATTTGGGATGACTAGAATATTTTTTTACAGAGACCAAAACTATGAAAAAGTAAATTTAAATTTATGGGACAAAAATCATAAGTGATATGACTCAAATTTAACGGATTAAAAAATATTTTTAAGTCTATAAAGTTATTTTTAGCAATTTTTCTCTCATTGGGTAAATTCTCAATCTAAATTTTTTATCGGTAGAAATCAAAAACATGTATAAAAAATAGGCATACGACTCTCTAAATTAGGGATTTTTGGATTAGATAATGGGAAGGTTAGGATTTTGTGAAAAATAGAGACAAGGCTAAACATTGTATTAATTCTGGCCACATTTCAAGTACCTGTGAATAGTAGTTTGATTGATGAGTTTAAGTTATATAAAAGTTCAAGAAAGAGGAATTATCTTGTTCTCTTCTTTTGAATAATTATCTAATCTCTGATAAGCAACTAAAAAAATTAATATTATTTTTAAAAAAAATAGTTATTCGTTAGATTTACTTTTTATGATATTTTATTGCTTTTTTTTTATTCAAACATAAGTTGATTTCTATAGTTTCTATATATGTAAATTTAATGCGATAAATTTCAAGTCTCTCAAATTAGTTTCAGTAGGGTTTAAAATCGTGCCTCACGATTAAAAATAATCATTGTTTTAGAATTATTTTAAAAACATAAAAGACTATATAAAACTTTTTAAAACATAGAAAACCAAACTAAATATAATCTAAAGTATAAATAACTAAAAGTGTGTTTTTTTATACCTTTTATTATAGGCCAATTTTTATGACTAGATTTGACCTAAAAACTTTCTTACATGATCTAGTTTAGTAGGGTCTACAAATAGACTAATAATCTTATAGGTCTAAGGAGATCAATAATTAACCTAAATAGACCTTTAAAATTTATTAGTAATAATTATACATTTAATATTATTATTAAGTGTATAATATAACACTTTCTTGATCTCTAATTATAAGACATAACTGACTAATTTATATTTATTAAAAAAATTAGTTAATTTAATTATTATTAGCATTAAATTTATTTATAATTATGATATTTTTTCAAATTTATCATTAATTTTATTAAAAATTTATTCATCTTCTCTAATTTTCACATAAGAGAGAGAAACAATCTAAGGCATTTTAATTAAAAAATAATTAATGTATAAGAGAGATAAAATAAAATCTTTTAATAAGAGACAAAACTATTTATTGATTATATCTTAATTATGAACAGAAGTATAATATAATATAACATAGTAAGTCATCCTATTAACTAAATCATTAAGTTTTTTAAATCCTAAAATTTAAAATGTGTACTTAAACATGTTTTTTTAATAAACAGGTCAAATCTAGGCCTTAATTACATATACCAAGCCGGAGTACACCCTTTACAAACCATTAGATTTATTTTCACCGTTAATAACCCTACGCCTCTTAGGTCAAAGCCAGACTATTTGTTCTAATTGTATCATTCCCTTCTCTTCTAAACTCCTGTTAATTAATAGACTAGAGGTCAGCCATTAAAAAAAAAAAAACTGGAGGTCAGCCGTTAACTCACAAATTATTAGCGAATGGAGGTATTATTAATTTTGGATGGTTTAAGTAACTTACCCTAGATGAGAATACAGATCTCTTAAAAAAAAAAGATAAGAATCCAGACAAACATAGGATAAATACTAAAGGAAATACAAATATAACACTTTTGAGTTAAGTGCCTTCAACGCAATCATAGAAGCGAACTAGTTGTCGAATATATATGCTTAAAAGTCAAAACATTTTAAGATAAATTATTGTCATATATATGAATGTCAAATATCAAATATTTTGCTGCTTCATTCCAATTGCTCCACCATAGAAGGTTGAACTGCTCCTTCCTATAAATTTATAATAATCAGGCTGACATTTTAACGTTTAGAAAAAGAAAGAAAGCATGATAATCATTGTGTATAAAACTAAAAAATATGCATAGTATAAAATTGACAGAGAATTTTGAGTTGAAAGGAAGAAAGGGACTAGCATAAATAATCAATCTGATATATTATAAATGCTAATTGCTTCAACATGTTGCGGCAATAGATAAACTGTTTTGACGTTAATAAAACAAGGTTTGGTGTGTTTCCTTTGTTTACCATTGCTTCTTCTTTCTTAATTATTATCTTAATGTCCCCTGTAGTATAGATAATCAAGTTCAGTTCAACTACATACTTGTTGTATAATAACAGGTTTGAGAAAAAGTTGTGTTAGTTCCAAAATTCTCAATTTTAAATGTTAAACACCGTTACTTTTTGCTTTGTTCCTTCCGACTGAATTATCACTGACGTATTTGTATAATCAAGTTCTATTTGTTCTTTCACAACCATTATTTTCACTCTTATTAGCATTATCATTACTGTAATATTTATCATCATTATTATTATCATTATCTCGATTATTATTGTTATCCCTATCCATTTATCATGATTATTATTATTAATATTATTATGTCATTGTCTTTAATTAGGTGTTATTGCTATTATTATGCTTGTTATTACTGTTATTATTTCATTAGTCTAAAAGCATCTCCAACCAACAAATTCATCAGAATTAATTCTCATACTTTTTTTAATAATACTCTACATTTTCTTATAATGTTACATTACATTTCTTATTTTAAATAATCCAATTAAATTTCTACTCTAAGCAAGAAATTCATTAAAGTTTTTCAAATGAACCTTATAATATATTAAATGATATTATGTCTCTTCATTTGTTTAATAAAGGATCTTGCTAACTAATATCATTAGGACATTAGTTAAGAAACTAAAAGAAAAAAATATTTATTATAAAAATCATAGGAAAAACATAAAAAATATTATGAACAACACAATTTTATGTATCTTTCTGCATCTAATAAAAAATTTATTTTTTAAGATTCTTAACTATTATCCTAAGAATATTAGTTAGGATTTGACTTTAGTAAAATATAAAGTAAATTACATTCTATCTATCCTCTATGTATCACTTATTACATTGGCCTCTCCTATATTTTTTGATTTACTTTTGCCTCCCTAAGTAAATGGCCTCAATAAACTCCACCTACAAACTCTTCATTGTGATCCTAATGATCGAGGCATTTCTCTTGCACTTGAGATGGTGGTGGCGACCGGAGAGAATGATCATGACAACTCCATTGCGGTTGTGCTTCGCTTTTATTTTGAGAACACCGGGTCAGATCTCCGGCGAAGCATATATTTCAGGATCTTCAAGGGGTTCTGACGTTTGTCAAGCAGGTTTGTGCGTGACCAAATCTATGGTCATGTGTTGTTTTTGTTCGTATTTATTGCCGGATTTGTGATTTACTATCTCCATTTGATGTTTCCGCTTAGGTTTTTATTCTAATTTGAGTTAAATCTGCACTTTAGTATTCGGATTGTTCTTCTTTATTCTTCAGCAAATCTAAAAATTCTTTTATTTGATCCATTTTGAAGTGCTTATTTTAGAAAATAACGAAAAGAACGGGAAAAACATTCACAGATCAAGGGTTGGCAAACAATCCATCAAGCAAAAAAGTGATTAATTCAAGCAATTTTTATGTCTATCATACATCAACTTAAAGTCTTGAAGCAACGTTAACTATATATTTTGATAATAGCTTACTATATATATGTATAACAAACAAGCTTTGCAGAATAACTTGATCTAGAGTGAAATAACTTGCATGGAAGCACAAACAAGTGTCGGACAGATAAGAAAAAAAATGGTGATAAAAATTCTTCACCTGCAACTTTTGTTTTTCAACGTGTTGTTTTAAACGGGGAAAGATAAGTATAATTTGCTCTAAAATATAATGCAAATGAGTTCGTTCAGTCTATCATAAGAGAAATCGGTGTTGCAGTTAGCAAATTTTTATTACTTAGTCCTTTATAAAAAGAACTTTTGTTGGAGGTGCTCTAAGTCCATTGTGACTATTAGTGTGGTTTTTACTCCGCTCAAGTGATTTGTAAAATTTAGATTTAAGATTTGGATATGAAAATTTGAAAATTATAATAAAAAATATAAAATCAAAAGCAACTTTTGTTTTTTATAAAATTTAAAATTTAAAACTAATAATTATACCAAAGAAGGTCTTAGATTATAGGTATAGATTTATTAATTTGATTATGTGACTTTGCACCTACTATTGAGATTCAATGGAATATCTATCCATTGATTTTGACTTGGAACTTGACTAGAACACCTTAAATAAACTAGATCGACCTTGGAGGTCAGTATTTAAAATCATTTCCGATATTTTCAATTCATGCAAAAACTAAAAAATTATAAATTAAAAAAAATTAAGAATATAACCCACTAGGATTTGGACTTTGAATATTTTGCATGAAGTTCTAAGTTTAAACTTCAGACTGCCATAATAAATAAAAATAAAAACCATTAAGAATATTTATGATGAATATGAGAGTTTATTTAAGATAGAAAACAAAACAAAATGGGAAGTTTGTGGTGATGACCTAATTAAGAGACAATTCAAAATGGGAAGCTTGTGCACGTTTAACCTTATAAAAAATTTAATTTCATACTTCATGCTTATCTACAGTGTCTAAACATCTACCACGAACATAAGCAGTAATTGAGTTGTTTTCAATCTTATAAGTTTTGGACTTTGGAATCGATCGTTCATCAAGAGCTCTTCTCGATGTAATTGGGTGAACTGCTTAAATCTTAGGGTACGTAAGTGACTTAATATTTAAAGTGTATAATCGCATTACATGCATGTTATTTAAACCAAGCACCCCAAATTTTAACGCCGGGATAAAAAAACAGAGATAGTGTTTCTCTTCCCATATATAGTCGAATAAAAAAGAATATTATTAACACCGTTGAAATTATGTTATTTTAGTACTTTACCCAGATATAGGGACATTTTTTAAAAGAAAATTCTTTGGGAATGTCATCAATAATGATGAGAGCTCTTGATGAACGATCGGTTTTTACTTTTTTTTACTTTAAACTCTATTTTTTTTTTACTTTTTTCTTTTATCTTTAACATTTTATGTGTTTGGATTAGTTTAAGAAAAAAAGTTATGTTAAAAATGATTTTAAAGAAATATATATTTTGCAATATTTCCTAAATGAGCAAGAAAAATGTAATACGAAGTATTTTGTTAGAATTACGGAAAATTCACTTTCAAGCATGAATTAAATTGCCCAAATGAATATTACTAAGTTATTTCATTTAGAATTATTGACAGCTAAAAATATTTTCTCCCAATTAAAAAACATGAAATAAGCATTAGGCAATAAATAATTTTTTTTTATAAACTGAGCTTACTAAAAGAAAAATACTTTATAGTATCTTATTTGGTGGAATAAATTTTTATTTATTTATCCATACATTCTTGTGCAGTTGGCAAAAAATGAGCAAACTTCTCCTCATTTTAGCATTATTTGCTTTCGGTCAAATCGCAACCCAACATAGAAAGCCCAAAGAAATTGGCTCCGAGGGATTTGAATCCCGCACCTCACATATTATTCTGCATCCCAAATTTTTTAAAATCCCATATTATCCTTTTTTCTATTATATCTTTTTGAAAGAGGTGTTTTATAATAGTAAATAATAATTTTCACCTTTTACAATAAGTAACAATAAAAAAATTAAAATAAGTGTTTTATAACAATAAAAAATAGTTTTATCTTTCAGAATAGATATTTCATAATAATAAAAAAATAGTTTTCAGAATAGATATTCTATAACAATAAAAATTAACTTTTGTCATAACACTAAAAAATAACTTTCACTTTTTGGAAGAGGTGTTATATAATAGTAAACAATAGTTTTCAATTCATAACAGTAAAAAATAGTTTCCAGAGTATTTATTCCATAATATAACATTTTTTATTACAATGACAATCCATAATAAAATATACAAAAAAGGATATGAAATTCCAAAATTATAATAGTCCAAAAATATTTCATGTATAATGAAATAATTCAAATAAATGAATTTTTACAAAAAAAAAACATTATCCTTAAAATATGAACATCTAAACTAAATGAGTGTTAAAAATATAATGAAAGTAACCATATCCGACGTCTTATTTTAAAGAACTAACCAAGCTAAAATAAATATAACTAAGAAAATTATATCTTTAAGTCTCCTCAAACTCAATAACTCCTTCCTTGTGCTATGAAAATAATCCTTATAATAAGATGATAATTCTAGTGAATAAAACAAGTTCTAAAAAAGAGTTTGCAAATAATGTTAGTCTCAACCGACGCGATAATCCAAAAAATCAACTATGATATCCACAATGAATTTAAAATAAGATTATATATATATATATATATATATACACACACACACACACACACACACTCCAATTAAAATCAAATTGAAGACAAATCATATTTTATTCCCACAACATACTCAATAAATAAAAAATATCATCTCAATACATTCAAATAAACATAAACATTGTATATATGTGTACAAGTAGCGATAAAATGTAGTGCCAGATTCACATGAAAGGTTCAAGAATAATAATTTATCACGACACATGATATGGTGAATTATACAAAAGAACGATTTCATACATTTAGAGATTTAACTCAATATACTGGCATGACCAGATGTAATTCATCTATAATATCTAAACCATTCTTAACCCAATTTTCTAACAATCATATCTTTCAAAAACATACCATGAAAGGTTTTTAAAAGATATTTTACTTATCTCTTGAAGCAAATAATTCATGTTTTTCGTTATTCTTTTTCTACTTTATCAATTGCATTGACAAAACTTTTTTGTTTTCTCCATTCTTCTGTTATTGAGCAATCCATTAATGTCAAAAGAGATCACTTATCTGTGTGGTTCTAGGAAAAGGAAATGTCTATCCTTATATAAGCGTTGTATGTAATTTAAAATTTGTTTAACCAATCTTTATTTATCTATTATCTTTAATTATTATTTTAAAAAAATAACCATTGTTTTCTCTTTTTTTCTATTATCTTTAAGTCAATTATCTAATAAATTATTATAATAATATCTCTAATATTTTCCTTACTAAAAAGATTAAATAATCCTATATTTAGATAATCCTTATCTAAGTAATTATTTAGGTGATTAAGGATGTAACACATAATAGTAAAAAATAATGGTTGAAAAAAATATATTTTATATTATGGAAAGCCTAATATGGAACTCAATCTATGTTTCAAATGACCATTTCGTAAGACTATTATATAGCTTCTAAAATCATGTCTCTAAAATAATGTTGAAAATAAAAAAATTCTAGAATTGTCGTTTCGGAAGACTAAACATCATGTTCCGAATCACATTCTTACCTTCAATGACGACGCACAAAGGAAAAAGAAGG